>NC_041389.1:724420439-724482535 GCF_002162155.2 Triticum dicoccoides | reverse complement strand
GGGGGGACATAATGCACGTTCTTCAACCGCATGATCTTCCCCAAGTAAACTTTAGATCGACCGTGCCAACACCACGAACAAAAGCACTTGAACCGTTGCCCATTAGGACGGTGGAAGTCCATGTGGTCTGATAAGACGAAAATATGGAAATATCATTGCATACATGCACATTAGCACCCGTGTCAATCAACCAATCAGGAGAATGACATACTGAAAGAATGGTGCAAAATATACCATATCCGGCATCCTTCATGTCAATGTCATGTCAATCAGGAGCATGTGGCATGCCATGTAAGCATACTACTAGTAGTATACCAGATTACCAGGGAGGGTGGAGGTTATGTTGGTAATTTCGGGTGGTTAGCTGATTAAGTTGGTGAGATTAAGATTAAGGGAGAGAGATGGGATAGCCAAGGAAGAAGCTTCCTTTGCTTTGCTTGATGGCTTTAATTTGGTTGAGTGGTTTGGTTTTCATTGACAGCTAGATGCATGGGTAGTAGCTTATATTCTTTGCAGGCAGCATCAGCAGACGTGGATTTGCTTGCTGATGGAACAGTCAGGTCTATGGTTGCCCCTGCAAGGGATCATGACATCCTGATCTCAAATTCTTAGTTAACTCACTTGGGAAGGCCAATTAAGTTAAACTATGAGCTGCTTCCGGCCACTTCTCTGACACTCCATGTGAAATCTGCCCTCAACCTTAACGGGAGTACTAGTATAGCATCTGAAAAAGGTAGTAGGAGTGCAACTGAGCTATGACAAAGACCAAGTAGATACTACTAGTCTACTCAATTAGCATGCATGATGCCATGTTGGGAGGCTAATAATTTATGTTTATTCTTGTTGGCTTGATGGGTGAAGTAGTAGTAATAATGATGCACATGATCATGTCAAACCAACTCAAAATCAAAATCATGGAGGGCAGCCGGTGGTTGCCATCTTCTCCTCCTCCATATTTACTTATCTTCTTTCTTCTTCTACTACTACTAGTACTACCTCTCTCTCAGTTTAGAGGGCATGCGCGTACCCCTAGGTCGTCTATTTGACCAACTTAATACAAGTCATATATTACAAAAAATATACCAATATAAACTTCAGATGTTCTATTTTCAAAAGATATAATTTTTGTGTTATATAATTTATATTAGGGTGGTCAAATTGGCAACCTAGGTATACGCGTAGGACTTGTAAATTGAGACGGAGGGAGTACTACTTTCTTGTGTGCGTGCGTGTGCACACATTTTTCTGGGGTTGGGCCCAACTTGCCTCCTCCTTTTTTGGTTCGAGCTTGTGTTTTTTTGCTGTCACTTGCTGATTGTTGGCTGGCTGGCTCCGTCGGTGCCTCTATTTATTAAATACCTTAATTATTGCTTGATTAATTCTAGCTAGTGGCTAGGGTGGTGATGCCGTTGCTATTTTTCATTTTTATTTCTAGCTACTTTTTATTTGGGAATCATGCATATGCCTTTTTTTTTACTAGCCCATCCATTGTTAATCACTCCAACATGTGAGTCTTCTAAATTACTAGCTCCCCAACAACTGTTGCATCTTAATTACTAAACAAGATACTACTACAATGTAGAGTACAAACCATTGAGGAAAACAACGACATGTGAGCCTGACTTGTGTTATTAGTGTCTCATATTCTCTTCTCTTCTCCTAATTAATTAACGGAAATACATTAATTACATTGATTTGGTTGGATGGCATCTCATTCTAATCCTGTGCTTGATTGATTGGTTGGTGAAGAAAGCAAACAACGCCTTATGCCCTGCATCTGCATCACACCTGCTACCTAGCTAGCCACTTGATTGATTCCGTGGACATTTTAATACTCCGTCCGGTCCTTTTTACTCTACATATTAGATTTGTGTCAAAGTTTGACTAAATTTATGTTAAAAAATACCAACACCTACAATACCAAATATATATATATACTATAAAACTACATTTCATAATGAATCTAACAATATTGACTTGGCATTGTAAATGTTGGTATTTTTTCTATAAGTTTGGTCAAACTAGAGATAGTTTGACTTCGAACAAAACTTATATTAAAAAGGACTAGACGGAGTACTTCATGCAAATTTTTAGGGGCCTGCGCTGCCTACCTACTCAAATAGACGCGTTGTTTATATATACAGTCACTAATTGCCCTAATCCGATCCGTGCACAACAACTCCAAAAGCAATGTCATGCATGCAGCAATTATTCCTTGTTTATGGAGGTGTACTATATAGCCAGCTGACAGTTGACTGGCAAGATTAAGCTCACAGTGCAAGTATAGCATGCAGTGCCACCTAAGGAAAAGATTATGTACCACTATAATTAATGATGTGATGTGTGGTAGTAGTACTCCCTTCGTCCGGGTTTATTAGGCCTAAAGACAACTTCTCTTAGACCAAGACACATAGTAATTTGCTCACATTAATTCTTCTATTCCACTCCCAATGCACTCTCTCACATGCATGCAACCAATGAAAAAGCACGCATTAAGTGTATTACCTTTTCAGCCATGACACTAACAACAATAGCTTTCAATGCAACCAATGAAATGGTTGCATGCATGCACCTTTTCAAAGCGGGGCCTTATAAAAGGGGACATGCTTGTGATGCTGAGAGACCTAATAAACCCGGACGGAGGGAGTACCATGCTATGATACAAATATCATAGTGCAAAAACGAGAAAATATAGTGCCAAATAAATATTGTCACAACTTCATATTGCGATTCTACAAATTCTATGATTCTAAGTACACCCTCCGTACCAACTTTAGTACAAAGTTATTTGTACTAAAGTTTAGACACTTATTTTGAAATTGGGGGAGTATAATATACTATGAGAGGTCTTAGTATATACTCTGCAAGTGTTAGTTAGCTATGCATATTTAGTGTCTTACTCGGTCTTCCTGCTAAGGACTCTCTTGATCGGTTATCTATGCAATTGAGATGCAAAGTCTTTTGAGTTTGTAGGCTCCGTTTGCTGCCATTTTTTAGGCGAACATACTCGCACACCCTATCCCCTCTATGAGCACCTCTGAAAGACTAAGCCGACGGGTCTTGAGATGACGAAATCACCACAGGTGCTTCGCTATTGACGAGAGTGTCGTCTACCACTAAAAGAATATTCAGCCTTTATGAGACACCAAAGTATCAAACCTGGGGTTTGATCCCAAGTGCGATGGGGTATCACTTCCCTCCTAACTATCCACAAGTTGGTTCTTAGGAGACTGCCATTCAAAAAACACAGGAAATTATGCGGTAGACCCCTCAGTAGGGTGTCACGACTAGTCGGAAAGCCCAGAGAGGAAACATGAGACAGATTTACCCATGTTCGAGTCCTCTCTCCGGAGATAAAACCCTACTCCTAGTCTTGTTGTATCAGATTGATGGGGTGTACTAGGTATAGGGTTGATCTCAAGGAACGTAGGTATACCGAGGGATTTTAAAGTGCCCTAGCAGCTAGCCTAGACTCGGCTTATAACGGGCGTTGAGGCTTAGAGTTTACACGAATCCTAGTCAACTAAGGCAGCTAGAGAACCCTCCTGGATATCTGGTCTTCTTACCTTGTACGCAAAGATGCCGGTTTCGTCCTTGTAGAGCTTCCACATGACATGTTGATGGCTGGGGTCATGTAGCACCCTAGGGGGCTCCGGCCGGCCTGGTGGGCCGACTTCCAGTGGCTTGAGGCACCCAAGGGCCATAACACCGTCGGTAGGCCCTAAACGGGTCTAAGGACTTGACTGCTTTCGGGTTGGAATAGAAACCTTTGTTTCACCCTCCAGCCTTCTCCCAAGATCCAAATGCATCTGCTACCCGCATTCTTTGCCCGGAGCCACAAACAATACCACCAGAGGAAGCATGTTGATCCTCCATTAATGTTTTCTGCACAACCTCAATATGATCTTGACCTGCTAATGTGGGGCATCCCTTCCCTTGGACTACTGGATTTGCTCCCTAAGTCCGGGAAGATGGGGATTTAGGTGCGGTGGCATGGCGTGGGACTATGGATTTAGGTGCTCGATTGCCAAGGCCTGGTCACCTCTCGTCCTGCGCTGGCGTTGTGAGGAAGGCGGAGCCACTTCTTCGGTGGGAGAGGATCAGGCCCCTCCCTAGGGGCCTTACCCTTTTCGGCCGCCGAGAACCTCCTGATCGACGCCATGGAAGCAAGACGGAGAAGGAGAAGGAACATGCGACAAGAAGATGAAGGAGAGATGAGCTAGGGGGCTCTGCCCCTCCCCCTCATTTATAGCTGAGGAAGACCAACCGCCGGCCTCCACGACCTCGTGCCATGATGATCTTCTGCATGTCGCATCGTCCCGTCAAGTCGAACAGTTGCCGAGGCAACATGGGGAAGTGGAGACGCCCACGTCACATCAATCGCCACGCGTCATCAAGGCCGCAGGCGGTTAGGGCCCGCGGCGCTCCGCACTTGTCCTTTGGCTTCGCCTAGAAGCCATGTCCGAGCGCGCCTTGAGCCCGAGGGCTACTGTCGGTGTACTGGATATGGGGCTATCCAAAGTTGACTTCTTGCGGCCCACTGTGTGGCTCCATCAACGGCCTGGTATGGCCCAGCTTCAGCATCAACGACTCAAGACCCTCGCGAGGGGCCAAGCCTCGCGAGGCGGACGACACCAAGACCCCCGAGGGAATCAGCCTCCTCAGGCTGGCTCCCGAGGGGCAGAGAGTTCTATGCAAGGTGCACCTCACGAGGCTCAGCTGACGTGAGCCATGACTACCAAGGTCAGGCGGGCGCCAGCGGGCACAGAGCACCAGTTTCCTCTTCGATGCAAGGGAGGCAAGCCACAGGCGCGGAGTCCCGAGGAATCGGCCAAGGGTTTCCATTTTGGTGCAACTATACCAAGACCGCTAGGACGGCAGGACAGAGGTCATCACCGAGCCCACCGCAGCGTCACCACCAGAGGCTTTTCGCAGGCGAAGACCATTTTAGTCAGGATAGGATGTACTGCTTGTCCCCTTTCAAATCCGGTCGTTGTGGGATCCCTTCCAGCCAACATTTGGGAAGAGGACCAAGGCCACTATAAATAGGACTTAGCCACCACCATAGAAGGGGGGTCCAGTTCAGATCCAGTGAGAAGCTAGTTCGAATCCAGTTCAGATCTGGTCGCATCGAATCCATTCTCACCCGACCACCTCACCAGCTCTCTTGAGCTCAAGAACACCTCACCTCCAGAGGCCAGTTCATCCACTGTACTAGTTCATCCTCAGCCCTTCGAGGCAATCCACCAAAACGCTGGAGTAGGGTATTACACCACAAGGTGGCCCGAACCAGGATAATCTACCGTGTCTCTTTGTCTCTTTGAGCCCGACGCGCTAGGCTTAGGAGGATTGCGAGTAGGCAAGATGGGTAGGTTGAGATCTTCGCGTGCACCCCAGAGTTCGAACCTTTTAAGGGTTTGCGGAACCCGTAATCCGATAGACTGGTCTCCTTCACAATAGGTATGGGGAGAAATCTCATGCCGATAGTAGGACCTTGAAGTATGTCTAGAGGGGGGGGTGATTAGACTACTTGACCAATTAAAAACTTAACCTTTTCCCAATTTTAGACTTTGGCAGATTTTAGCTATCTTTGAACAAGTCAAGCAATCTTCACGCAATTCAAGCAAGCATGCAAAGAGTATATAGGCAGCGGAAAATAAAGCATGCAACTTGCAAGAATGTAAAGGGAAGGGTTTGGAGGATTCAAATGCAGTTGGAGACACGGATGTTTTTGTCGTGGTTCCAATAGGTGGTGCTATCGTACCTCCACGTTGATGGAGACTTCAACCCTCGAAGGGTAACGATTGCGCGAGTCCATGGAGGGCTCCACCCATGAAGGGTCCACGAAGAAGCAACCTTGTCTATCCCACCATGGCCGTCGCCCACGAAGGACTTGCCTCACTAGCGGTAGATCTTCACGAAGTAGGCGATCTCCTTGCCCTTACAAACTCCTTGGTTCAACTCCACAATCTTGTCGGAGGCTCCCAAGTGACACCTAGCCAATCTAGGAGACACCACTCTCCAAGAAGTAACAAATGGTGTGTTGATGATGAACTCCTTGCTCTTGTGCTTCAAATGATAGTCTCTCCAACACTCAACTCTCTCTCATAGGATTTCGATTTGGTGGAAAGAAGATTTGAGTGAAAAGCAACTTGGGGAAGGCTAGAGATCAAGATTCATATGGTTGGAATGGAATATCTTGGCCTCAACACATGAGTAGGTGGTTCTCTCTCAGAACTGGTAAGTTGGAAGTGTAGGTTTGTTCTGATGGCTCTCTCCATGAATGAAGAGTAGGTGGAGGGGTATATATAGCCTCCACACAAAATCTAACCGTTACACACAATTTACCAAACTCGGTGGGACCGAATCATCAAACTCGGTCGGACCGATTTAGTAAACTTAGTGACCATTAGGGTTTTCGGTGGGACTGACATGCAACTCGGTAGGACCAATATGATTAGTGTAGGGCATAACGTAATCTCAGTGAGACCGATTACACAAACTCGGTGAGACCGGATTTGGTAATTAGCTAACCAGAGAGTTGGTCAGGTAAACTCGGTGGGACCGATTCGGTCTTTCGGTGAGACCGAAAAGTTATGAAAGGGAAACAGAGAGTTTACATTGCAATCTCGGTGGTACCGATCGCTCACTTCGGTTAGACCGAAACGTTACGAAGGGAAACAGAGAGATTACAATCCCATCTTGGTGAGACCGAGATCCCTATCGGTGAGACCGATTTGCCTAGGGTTTGTGGCAGTGGCTATGACATCTGAACTCGGTGGCGCCGGATAGAAAGAATCGGTAGGGCCGAGTTTGACTTTAGGTTTAGGTCATATGTGGATGTGAGAAAGTATTGGAGGGTTTTGGAGCATATCACTAAGCACATGAAGCAAGAGGCTCATTAAGCAACACCTCATCCCTCCTTGATAGTATTGGCTTTTCCTATAGACTCAACGTGATCTTGGATCACTAAAATGTAAAATGAAGAGTCTTGAGCTTTTGAGCTTGAGCCAATCCTTTGTCCTTAATATTTTGAGGGATCCACTTTCATCATTCATGCCATGCCATTCATTGAGCTTTCCTGAAATATTTGTCTTGGAATAGTATTAGCTCAATGAGCTATATGTTGTTATGAATTACCAAAACCACCTAGGGATAGTTGCACTTTCAATCTCCCCCTTTTTGGTAATTGATGACAACATATAGATCAAAGCTTCGACAAATGATAATAAGATTGAAAAACATCGTCGCTTTGAGAAGTATGTGATAAGCAAGAGCTCCCCCTAAATTTGTGCATTGCTTTGGACTGCAAATGCACAAGGAATTAGGCTCATGGGTTACTCTTCCATGTCACATACATCTTGGTGGAGCGCTCAAAATAATAAAGATTGAATACATGCACTCATCACCAAGCAAAGTGAATGATCATATAAAGATAAGTAAGATAATATCATAACAAGCATAAGTGTAGCTTATGATCAAACACATGATCATCAATGTCTCACAGGTAAAAGCATAGTATCTCAAGCAATCAAAGCAAATGAAGTTCAACCAAGAAGACAAGAGAGAACAAAAGCAAATCTCTCTCTCTCTCGAAGCCTATGATCTATACATTTTTTCTCCCCCTTTGGCAACATGTTACCGAAAAGTTCCTAAAAATGCATAGAACTATATCGTCTCTTAGGCTTGGTCTTCTGGTGGTGGTGTCCGGAGAACTCCAAGAACGAAGGCTTCAGTCGATGTGGAAGAAGCTGAAGGAGTTGGTGCTGTAGCTGGTTGTGCTGGAGCTGTAGCTGGAGTTGATGAAGTGACTCTGGTGACTGGCTCTGCAGCTGATCTCTGAGCTCGTGGCACTCTAGCAAATGCATCAGTCGTTGTTCTGCCCTTCCTCTCCTGCATGTCATCCTGTAGCTACTCCACAGCTGACTGAATCTCAGTTACTTTGACATCAAAATCATAGAATTTTTGTTCCATGATTCTTTCCAGGCTCTCCTGGTTTTGAGTTAGGGTGGCCAACCCCTTCTCAATCCGTAGAGTTGATGCTATCAAATAACCAAGCTGCTCCTGCTTGTTCTTCAGAAAGTAATCAGATGCCTCTGCTTGAGTTGGCATCTTGGCAGCCTTCTCTTTCCTTGCTTTTTCCTTCTTCTCTTGCGCTTGTACTGATGATGGTTCATTCTCAGTCATGACAACTTGATTGTCCTCAAAGTCAGGATAGAGAACCATGTGTTCCTTATCCAACAGATACTTCCCTGTGCCCATCTTTGAGTTAATCAACTCCTGAATCTGTGGGGCATATCCACAGCTCCTCTTCTGGTTTGCTGCTGTCCTCTTGATAGTTTCAACTATGAGGCTCATGACTTTGAATTTCTGAGGCACATCAAAAATGTGAAGCAAATTGATTGCAAGCCCTCTGATCATGTTGTGGTCACCTGATTTGGGCAACAGAGTGTGCCTTAGGATCCAGTTGATCGTAGGCAGCCTTGACAGAAGAAAATGAACTGATCCAAACTTGAAAGTCTCAAGTGCATCATCTGGGATCTCCTTGTACATCTGTGACATTGAGTTGTGACCCATCTTCTTCTTGGCATAAATGTCCAAGTCATCTTCATTTTCATTTGGGGCATTGATCAGACTTGCCCATTCCTCTATGGTTGATTGGTATCTCGTTCCTTCTGACATCCAAACTATCCTGCCATCTGGATAGACATGTGTTGTGGAGTAGAATTGCATAATGAGCTCATCATTCCAGTTTGTGAGCTTCTGCCCAACAAAATCTGCAACTCCACACGCACTGAAGCTGTCATACACTCCAGGATAGTGTTCCTCATTTTCTTTCATGTAGGTCCAGTCGACCCATCTCATATCACAAATATGGGCTTCTTATCCAATAAGATGGTCTCATAGAAGTCCTGCTGCTCCTTGGTGTGGAACCTGTAATCTACAGCAGCCCTTCTTCTGGTGGCATATGGATCTTCCTCTCTCCATAGCCTCAACCCTTGATCTCTCCTGATCTTCATGTTCTCAGCCACAGGATGAGCATCATTGTGGTCTGGAATTTTGGGTTTGAGCTTCCTTAGGACCTGCCCTTCTTCATCTTCCTCAGCATCAACCTCAGGCATTGGGGCCTTGTTCTTCTCAGCTGCTGGTATACTCCTGGTATTCCTCTTTGGTGCACTCTTGGGCTTAGGGGCAGCTTTGGGCTTTGAAGTTGCAGCCCCTGATTTTATGGCATCACCCATCAGCTTTTGTGCCTTGGGTGCTGGTTCAGCAACCTCTTCTTCTTCTTCTTCTTCTTCTTCCTCCATCACAAAAGGCTTCCCAATCACTCTAGCCATGGTCTTCTTGACCCTTTCCTTCCTTTTCTTTCCTTCAGCAGCAGCAGGCTCTTTGGGTTGGGATTCCAAAGAAACTTGAGTGGAGACTCTGGCTTTGGACATTGGTTGTCTACCTACTAGCCTTTTGATCTTCATTCCAGGCTTAACTGCTGTTGAGATGTACTCCTTCTTGAGCACCTTCTTCTTTGAACTGGCCTCATCCTCAACTGCCACATAATCCTCATCCTCAGACTCTAAGGTCTTCTTCTTTCTTGTCCTTGTGGCAGCCTTGGGCAAATTACTAGGAGTGCTTCTGCTCCCCTCATCTGAGCTGCTAGAGGGACTAGTGCCCTCACTCATGTGAACCTGCTCTTATGACCTGTTCTGGCTGTCACTTTGGTCTGACATGCTGCTTATAGATGAGGTAGAGTGGATGAGCATCACAAAATGCAGAGATTTTTGCAAAAGAATGATTCAAAAAACTTAGTTTTAGTTTTCCACAGAAAGCATTTCGGATCTACCAATTTTTAAACTCGGTGATACCGAAGCAGTTTTGGAACCTAAACTAGTGAACTTGGTCAGACCGAGTCACAGTTCGGTGGCACCGAGACTGCTAGGGTTTCACAAAGTTCTAAAATCGGTCACACCGATTTGTAATTCTCGGTCAGACCGAGACTTACTAGTGCAATGGCGTTAGCCAAATCGGTGAGACCGAGTTTTTCAACCCGGTGGGTCCGAGATGGTTTCGGCGGAAACCTAACCATAAATTTTCGAATCACAACTATTCTAAGGATTGTTTTGACTGGATAGAGGTGTTTCAATCGTGGCAAGATGCATTACGAACACAATGTGCTGAGAATCAGACGAGGATAGCACTGTGATCGAGTTCATACCCTAGTTTGGCGGTGAACTTGCTACGGCGACAACGGCGCAGAAGAATTCCGTTGACGACGGCGGAGACCAGCGGCTGGAGGCGGCTGGCGATGAAGTCGACGATTCTTAGACCTAGTAGGCAGAGCGGGCTATGCGCGGGCGAGGAGTTTCGGAGAAAGTTTTCCAAATTTTGCCCGTGTGAATATATAGCCCGACACTGTCGGTGTGACCGAGTGGAACAACTCGGTGTGACCGAAAAGTTCAAATCGGTTGCACCGAGATTGAAAACCTAGATCGACTTAGTAATCTCGGTATGACCGAAATGGAGGAATCGGTCAGACCGAAAATCACAAAGAAGTTTTGGAAGTTTAAGTCTATGACGAATCGGGGACTCCGAGTGCTCCTCACACAGAGTGGTTCGAATCTGACTTGATCAAATTTTGTGATGTAGCATGAATAGAGTTTGAGACGAGAAAAGCATAGATGGCTAGAGAAGGTTCTTAGGCATTCTTGTCCATCCACTTGGCCAAAGAGAAAGAAACCAATCAATCAAAACAACAAGTGGATGTCCTCGAATGAGTAAAATATGCAACCAACATGCTCACACAATAAAATGACTAATGAAATATGTGCCAAAGCATGCACAACCAATTCTAGCATCTATCAAACAATTGGCGATGACTAGGTCATCTATATATGAGTTTATTGACTTAGGAGTCAAATGAGAACATTTGATCATAGGTCATACTCATCGTTTAAGCTCAAGTGGGGTTACCACTTTTACATAAAGCATTTATGTGTTCACATCATTAGAGTTGCTTAGACTCAATTCTTAGAGTTAAGCTCCCCCTAGATGTGAGATCCCCCCTTAGAGGGATAACCTTGGGTTTTGTCGATGATGACTTCATGTAGGTGTTGAAGATGTGGATGCTCAATGTTGATGTAGATCTTTTGGAGCAATCCTTTGGAGTGAGTTGCACTTTCAATACCTACATGGGTTAGTCCCACAAGGAACAAACAAGAATATCCATAGACATAGAGTGATGCACACACAAAATGATGTCCATGAAGACATTAGGTTACCTTGTCCCTTGCCTTACCAACATGAGGGTTTGTGACTCCTTGAACTAGTGCAAGATATGGAAGTTGATTGCACTTGTCCTTGCCATAATGATATGAGTGAAAAATGTTGGCGGAGTCACCCTCAAGAACTCTCTAGTTCTTCTTCTTCTGGATCCACATCATCTTGATGGGAATCCTTGGTGTAGTAGTTGTGCTTGATGAAGTAGAACTTGACGTAGTCTTGGGAACCCACTTGACCAAGGCCTTAGGTGCTTCTTCAAATGCATCAATCTCCTCTTGAAGCTTGTCCTTGCCTTTGTTCTTGTGGTCTTGTGGTGGAAGATCATCTTGTGCTTGTGTTCCCTTGAAGGAAGTAGGATCATACTTCTCTTGTTGAGGAACAAACTTCGTCTTGGGGTATTGATCTTCTTCCCACTCAACTCCATTGGCATTGAACTTTCGTTCAAAACCAACACCTTGATTCTTCCGGTGCCTTCCTTGCTTGCGTACAATTTCCTCAAATTGCTTACTCCCGGCAAGGCTCTTGTATACACCTTTATCTATAATTCCCTTCAATAAGTTGTTTTCTTGCTCAAGTGTAACTTGGCTAAGAGAATCATTAGTGGAATCAAGAGAGCTACTAGAAGCAACAATATTGGATTTAGCATTGTTATTGTTACTACTAGAAGAAGAATCTTTCTTGTTCTTGTTATTAGACTTGACTTGAGGCATGTAAGTAGATAAGAGTAAACGCTTGGCAATGTAAGAAGAACTTTTCTTACGAAGATCATCATTGATTGCCTTTAAGAACTCATGCTCTTGCTCAAGATTGAGTTTTTCAAAGCGTAACTTCTCATGAGCCCTTAAAAGTTCTCGATGATCTTCGAAGATAGTTTCATGAGCTAACTTAAGAGTGTTTAGTTGTTTAGTTAGACGCTCAATCTTCTCCTTATCATTGTCATTTGTTTCATCTTGATTAGCATGATTAATTGACGTTTCATCATAGTATTCATCACTAGAGTTGTCAACAAGTAAATCATCATCACCTAACAAGTCATCTTCATCACTATTAAAATCAACATACTCGGGGTGTGTTACCTTAGGACCTTTGGCCATGAAGCATCTTCCAATTCCTTCATTTGGTGATTCAAATATGTCGTAGGAGTTGGTTGACACAAGTGCTAAACCGGCAACACCTTCATCTTGAGTGTATTCGGAGTCGGAGTGATAGCTTCTCTCAGAGTGATCGTCGGAGTCGGAGCCGCATACCCATTCACCAACATGAGCTTGATGTCTTCGTTTTGTGTAGCTCTTTGATGACTTGTCCTTCCTTTCCGAATCCTTGCTTCTCTGTGAGGGTCTTCGTTCATAACGATCATCTCTACTCCTTCTCTCTCTTGGTGGTGATTCTTCTCTTCTACTTCTTCTCTTGGGAGAATCTTCTCTTCTTTTGTAGGGTGCCGTACACTCATTGGAATAGTGTCCGGGTCTCCCACAATTGTAGCAATTGCGCTCTCGACTAGAAGATCTTTTGTCATTGTAGGACCTTGACTTGGAGCTTATTTCTTTGCTTCTACTCTTGTAGAATCTGTTGAAGTTCTTCACCATTAAGCTCAATTCTTCGTTGAAGGTTTGTTTCTCACTTGATGATGTGGGGGCTTCACATGAGGCTTTGTAAGCACCACTTGACTTGTTGTGAAGTTCCTCCTTATCCTTGAGTGACATCTCATGAGCAACAATTCTTCCAATGACTTCCGTTGGCTTGAGATCTTTGTAATTTCGCATCATTTGGATCAATGTGCACACAGTATCATATTTTCCATCCAATGCTCTTAGGATCTTTTTGATGATGAATCTGTCGGTCATTTCTTCACTTCCTAAGCCGGCAATCTCATTTGTGATAAGAGCAAGCCTAGAGTACATTTCAGCGACACCTTCACCATCCTTCATTTTGAACTTGTCAAGCTGACTTTGGAGCACATCCAACTTGGATTCCTTGACGGAGTCGGTACCTTCATGCATATCAACCAAAGTATCCCAAATTTCCTTTGCATTCTCAAGACGGCTGATTTTGTTGAATTCTTCGGGGTACAAGCCATTGAAGAGGATATCACAAGCTTGAGCGTTGTATTGCAACATCTTCAACTCATCCGCGCTAGCTTCACGGTTCGGTTCTCTCCCATCAAAGAATTTACCTTGCAAGCCAATACACACAATTGCCCAAACGGCGGGGTTATGTCCGAGAATATGCATTTTCATCTTATGCTTCCAACTAGCAAAATTGGTGCCATCAAAGTAAGGACCTCTATGGTGATAATTTCCCTCGCTATACGCCATACTCTCCTAGGTTGTGAAACCAAGGCTATGACCACCAAAAGCTATGGAAATCAAAGCGAATGGAGACCAAAGCTCTGATACCACTTGTAGGACCTTGAAGTATGTCTAGAGGGGGGTGATTAGACTACTTGACCAATTAAAAACTTAACCTTTTCCCAATTTTAGACTTTGGCAGAGTTTAGCTATCTTTGAACAAGTCAAGCAATCTTCACGCAATTCAAGCAAGCATGCAAAGAGTATATAGGTAGCGGAAAATAAAGCATGCAACTTGCAAGAATGTAAAGGGAAGGGTTTGGAGGATTCAAACGCAGTTGGAGACATGGATGTTTTTGTCGTGGTTCCGATAGGTGGTGCTATCTTACCTCCATGTTGATGGAGACTTCAACCCTCGAAGGGTAACGGTCGCGCGAGTCCACGGAGGGCTCCACCCACGAAGGGTCCACGAAGAAGCAACCTTGTCTATCCCACCATGGCCGTCGCCCACAAAGGACTTGCCTCACTAGCGGTAGATCTTCACGAAGTAGGCGATCTCCTTGCCCTTACAAACTCCTTGGTTCAACTCCACAATCTTGTCGGAGGCTCCCAAGTGACACCTAGCCAATCTAGGAGACACCACTCTCCAAGAAGTAACAAATGGTGTGTTGATGATGAACTCCTTGCTCTTGTGCTTCAAATGATAGTCTCCCCAACACTCAACTCTCTCTCACAGGATTTGGATTTGGTGGAAAGAAGATTTGAGTGGAAAGCAACTTGGGGAAGGCTAAAGATCAAGATTCATATGGTTGGAATGGAATATCTTGGCCTCAACACATGAGTAGGTGGTTCTCTCTCAGAACTGGTAAGTTGGAAGTGTAGGTTTGTTCTGATGGCTCTCTCCACGAATGAAGAGGAGGTGGAGGGGTATATATAGCCTCCACACAAAATCTAACCGTTACACACAATTTACCAAACTCGGTGGGACCGAATCATCAAACTCGGTCGGACCGATTTAGTAAACCTAGTGACCGTTAGGGTTTTCGGTGGGACTGACATGCAACTCGGTAGGACCGATATGATTAGGGTTAGGGCATAACGTAATCTCGATGAGACCGATTACACAAACTCGGTGAGACCGAATTTGGTAATTAGCTAACCAGAGAGTTGGTCAGGTAAACTCGGTGGGACCGATTCGCTCTTTCGGTGAGACCGAAAAGTTACGAAAGGGAAACAGAGAGTTTACATTGCAATCTCGGTGGGACCGATCGCTCACTTCGGTTAGACCAAAACGTTACGAAGGGAAACAAAGAGATTACAATCCCATCTTGGTGAGACCGAGATCCCTATCGGTGAGACCGATTTGCCTAGGGTTTGTGGCAGTGGCTATGACATCTGAACTCGGTGGCGCCGGATAGAAAGAATCGGTAGGGCCGAGTTTGACTTTAGGTTTAGGTCATATGTGGATGTGAGAAAGTATTGGAGGGTTTTGGAGCATATCACTAAGCACATGAAGCAAGAGGCTCATTAAGCAACACATCATCCCTCCTTGATAGTATTGGCTTTTCCTATAGACTCAATGTGATCTTGGATCACTAAAATGTAAAATGAAGAGTCTTGAGATTTTGAGCTTGAGCCAATCCTTTGTCCTTAATATTTTGAGGGATCCACTTTCATCATCCATGCCATGCCATTCATTGAGCTTTCCTGAAATATTTGTCTTGGAATAGTATTAGCTCAATGAGCTATATGTTGTTATGAATTACCAAAACCACCTAGGGATAGTTGCACTTTCAATCTCCCCCTTTTTGGTAATTGATGACAACATATAGATCAAAGCTTCGACAAATGATAATAAGATTGAAAAACATCGTCGCTTTGAGAAGTATGTGATAAGCAAGAGCTCCCCCTAAATTTGTGCATTGCTTTGGACTGCAAATGCACAAGGAATTAGGCTCATGGGTTACTCTTCCATGCCACATACATCTTGGTGGAGCGCTCAAAATAATAAAGATTGAATACATGCACTCATCACCAAGCAAAGTGAATGATCATATAAGGATAAGTAAGATAATATCATAACAAGCATAAGTGTAGCTTATGATCAAACACATGATCATCAATGTCTCACAGGTAAAAGCATAGTATCTCAAGCAATCAAAGCAAACGAAGTTCAACCAAGAAGACAAGAGAGAACAAAAGCAAATCTCTCTCTCTCTCGAAGCCTATGATCTATACATTTTTTCTCCCCCTTTGACCACAAGTTACCAAAAAGTTCTTAGAAAATGCATAGGACTATATCGTCTCTCAGGCTTGGTCTTCTGGTGGTGGTGTCCTTTGAAGCTTACCTCATTTGCTGCCTCTGCATGATGTGCTGCCCAACAGCCTCCTCTCTGCTAGTGATGCCTTGAATGTGTTGTGTTGTAATCTTATACTTGTGTGTGTGTGTGTGCGCGCGCGCGCGCGTGCGTGCGTGCGTGCGTGTTTTCTGTGTTCTTGCCTTGACAAGATGTATTGCCCCTCGGATTGTTATGGTTTTTGATCCGAGTTTGAGGTCTCCACATAAACTGGATCAATAGTTTTTTACTTGGTTTCCCACATAAACCTCTGAATTGAGGTAAGACCTACCTCATGTTTGTTTCCTGCAAAATTCCTAGTTTCATAGGGATCTTGATGAGCCATTCCTTTATTTATTTCGAACAGCACCGTAGGGTTTTTCTTCCATACGAATTTGATCATACAATTTTTACGCTTTTCCTTTGTTCCAAAGGGGTTAGAGGGAGTAAGGGAAAAAAGGCATGGTTGGGGATGATGTATGGTTGAAATATCCATTTCAAATGTTGGGCTTTCGTGGAGTGGACTGGACCCCTGTGTCGTGTAGGTAGAGAACTCTAAGCTACTGCAAGATATGCAGCATCATGCATGTTAACATGTCATCATCAGTAGTTCAGTACCAACTGACCCACAAGAATGCAATTATGCATATCTGTATGCATGCAGTGGTAGCTCGCAAGTACACATACAAATGATACTAATAGCATGCATGCAGCCCCACGTAGGAAAGCAACAGTTGAAAATCAGTTCCTAGCTAACTCAGATTGGGTGGCCTGTAGCGTAGCTAGTTGTGTCAACTGAATTTTGCAGATGTTGAAAGAAGAAAATCTAGAGCCCCGCCTCCTCTGTCCTCCTCCCCAAGAAAGATTAGGGTTTCTCTGCCTCCTGCCGGCGTTGCAGGCGATCCGCCTCGTTTCCTATGGCCTTGGGGCCATGGGGACACGGTGGATTCCGGCCCTTGCTAACGGGGGGCTCCATTTTTAGATGGTTCTTTGAGTTTTTGTTAGGGTTTATGTCCTGCTCAGGAAGGCGAGGCGACGGCGGCTCCCTGAAGATGGAATATGTCCTCCCCGTATAGCCCCCGCCCCGGTGGTGCGTCTAGCATCGTCTATGGACGTGTAGAGGTGTGTCTCTGGTGGATCTATCTTTGATGGATCTGCTCGGATTTGGTTGTCGTTCGCTACACTTCATTAGTGGCGGCTGTTGTTCTGGTGCGTTGGTCCTGTGAGGCCTTAGCATGACGACTTCCCGACACAATAAGTTTTGCCTGGCTCCAGCAAGGGAGGGGCGATAACGGCAGCGCGCCTTCGACTCGTTTCAGTGCTTGTAGTCATCGTTAGGTGGTCTACGAATCTTGATGTAATTTTTATTATTTCTGGTGTTCGTTATATTGTCATGATTGAAGATGAATAGATCATAAGTTCTCTCACAAAAAAAGAAAGAAAGAAGAAGATCTACGAAAATCCTTTTCTGAGCCCGGGCTCATCTGCACCCGTGTTGAATAAAAAATAAAAAAAATACTAGAAGAATTCAAAAAAAACCATGGTAGAAAATTTGATGCGTGAGGTCCGCCCCAATTTTCAAATCATTTGGACAACTGAGCATCTCTCGGCAAAAAAAACAAAATCGGGGTTTGTAAAACAGTTTACTGTTCATGTACTGTTTTGACCTAATTTTTCTTTTTTGCTGAGAGCTACTCAGATATCCAAATAAGCTAATATTTGGAGCGAACCTCACGCAATAAATCGTCTACCATGAAAAAAAATTGGAATTTTTTGAATTTCTTTAGTATTGTTTTTGAATTTTTTCTGACTGGTGGAGATGAGCCTGGGCACCCAATCACTGCACTCGAAAATCTACTCCTACCTCGCAAAAAAAAATGTAGTGAGTTTTGCAGCTGAGCTGGGCTGGCTATTTAGGTAGGCAAGTAAGGAATAGCATAACGCATAACTAACGCATGGTAATTGAATTGATGGAGTCCTCCCTCCCAAAACATTTTACTGGCTAAGTTGGTGAACGCCCGGACGTTACGGTGGTCATGAATCCATCCTCTCCATCACCCGTCCCCAAATAAACAAGACAAGGCAACGCAACGCATGCATATATAAAGCAGCTAGCAGGCGGACGGAGCTAGCTCGCCGCGAACCAGATGCCAACGACAACGACGACGACGAATGCGAGCGGCAGCAGGGCTTGCGGGAGGAGCATGACGGCCGCGATGTCGCTGGTATTGCTGCTGGCGCTGCTCGGCCGGCCGTCTCCGGCGACGGCGCAGCTTGGGGACGCCCACAAGTGCCGCGACACGTGCCTGGAGGGGTGCACCGGGTGGGTGGTGGTGTGCCACATGTCCTGCGCCAGCGCCTGCGCCGGGGCCGGCGGCATCGGCATCATGAGCATCGACAACGGCATCCCGCCCGACCACCCCAACCCCGACGATCTCCCCAAGCCGCCGCCGCTGCCGGACCTTCTTCACCCCCTCCGAGGAGCCGGCGGCATCGCCTTCAGCCCCGCGCCGTCACCGGCAGCATCAAAATCATCATCGTCGTCGTCGACATCGGATGATGATTAAGAGATTACTAGGCAACTAGTTAAGCACTATCCATAGATTGGTTGCAACAAGCAAGCATATATTCTGCATTCTCTTTCAACAATTCTCTCCTCCAATGAGTCAAATAAAATTAATTAAACAGCACAGCTCCTTGCACTAAAATTAATATTAATATTGATCGACAACGCGCCGCGCCGCAGTTTAATTACACAAAATAACCCACCCTTTCTCTCTCTCTCTCTCTCTCTCTCCTTTCTTACTCACCTGCAAACTTGCTTGGTTCATTCATCCATTCATCCAGGTAAGAGGTAACATAAGTAGACTAGGTACATCCCTCCCTCCACAACAGACGGACAAAGGTAAACAAAGGTCAAAAGCTACTAGTAGTTACTACGTAGCATGCATGTATTTGCTTGCTGCCTTGTGCTTCACTTCCAATCTCTCCCTCCACAAGCTTCGTCTTTACAACCAATCTCTCTCCCTACTTCCACAGCTTCACCCATCTGTCGTGGCTCGCCGACGCAATCGACCCCGTCAGCGGGGAGTGCGCCAGCGCCGCGATCAGCCCCTCGTGCGCCGCGACCACGTTCCGCTGGTTATCCGATACGCTCCACAGCTCCACCGTCTGCATCATCACATCACATCACACCACATGTATATATAAATAAACGTTACCTAACTGTCCAGGTTTAATTTGTCTCTGTTATGTTGCACGGGAACATTATTATTCAGAATTTGCAGCAACCATGTCAATGCTTTGCTTACCTGGTAACCACCAACGATCAAAACTTTCGGGTATCTCGGATGGAATATGCATGACTGGTACTGGTTCCCATGCGACCTCAGCTCGTGGATGCACTGCCCTGACGCCACCGACCACACCTTCACGCTCTCCTGGCTCGCCGACGCCAGATACTCCCCCGTTTCGTCCCAGCAGATGCAGTTTACCTCGCTAGTGTGAACCTAAATCATTTTAAAAATATTTCAATGGTGAACAACTACCTCCTCACGTTGCACAAACACCTGTAAGAAACATCATGACCACCGTGCAATTCTTGATTACCTTTGCCTGCGAATGTAAACTCGTGTCCGTGTCAATATCAATCATGTTCACCGTGTTTCCTGCTGCCACGGCAAGGAGCTTTCCGATCCGAGGCTGAAACCTCACCCTACCAGTACCGCCCTGTTTCACCTGTATCCATTCATGTACAATTCAAGTATTATTATTGTCACTGAAACTATGTGGCTGCAAAACATCTACAAACGTCATGCGCTAGAGACAAACCCTGGACACGCGTGAAGCCGCATTTTGACCAACTGTCCAGAACCGGATCTCTCCATTGTCGTCACACGAGCATAGAATCTCTGTCAATTTCGGGTGAAAATCTACCGATGTTACATGGGAGGAATGCCCAAGAAAGTTTTGCAATGCGCCGGTTCGCTGCAAAATGAAGAAAATAATGGATTTAGGTATCTGGCAGTCAATACTAACATGGTGAAGTGAAACATAGGTCCATAAAAAATCAGTCACATCATCAATATGTGCACATGATTAGCGAATTAATGCGTGAAGTTTGGTTTCCTACAATTAGATCAACCAGCTGTATACTAAACATATATGTTATGTTCAAGCTCAATCTGACTAAACCTGTCTGCGTCCAATCAACAATCATGTGTACCAAAAAACGACAGACAGCAAAAGAACTAGGGTTACTGGGTCGCTCTGTAATAAACAAATCAAACTAAATCCATCATCAATTTCTGTCTGGCCCAAAGAACAGACCACTTTAACTTCTGATCAGCCTTAACCCATTAGACTCCATAATCATGAACGGTACTTGACTTGCAATTTGATTACTGGAGTCTGGATTCCTAAACTTGAACAGTTGTGTCAACCGACTGGACTCCATAATCATGAACAGTACTAGACCGCTTTACCTTAAGATCAGCTTCTACCCAATGAATTTAAATTGGTTAGACAGCCTGAAGGTCCTGTATAGTAGCTTATGCCATAAGTAAATGTTCTTGGACAACCACGACAAATCATGTCCTGGCACAATATTATTTCAGATTGCAGAATATAGTTTACATCTAGCAAGTACCCACATGCTTTGACTAATCAAACATTGCAATTAAAGGTACCAGTAAGTCTTAGATATTCCGTTGAGGTTTTTGCATTTAAGATATAAGTGTTCCATGGAGTTACAGAAGCTTGGCGCTTACTGAAAAAGAGACAAAGGTGTTCCCCTTTTACACTAACAAATAGGAGAGCATGATTTACACTTCCTCTATAAAAGACCTTCTATGGTATTCCCCTTCTATGGAGTTTGTAACTCAAGTTTGCAGTGATCTCTTGCCACAATCAAAGTGCAAAAGTTTAAATTTCAGTGTCAATGGTAGGCAGTGAAAAGCACCAAAAGGCCGGAACTTGCAGCAAATAAGGAAAGTAAGAATTACTAATGAGAAGCACATATAAAAAAAAACTAGAAGAAAATACCTCGGCTGCATTCCATAGTCGAACAGTTCCATCAGAAGATGAAGTAGCCAACTGAGTCGAATTCGGTCTGAATCTTATGTCTGTTATAAAGTTTGTATGTTCTTCTGGTTTAGTATCCATGCTAAAATTGTCCATATTCCAGAGGAAGACCTACAGTACCATAGAAGCATCACATATAAGAAAATATAAACTGCTTTACAACGGCCTAATTTTCTATCAGAGACGCAAAGCAATAACAAAATTACATGTCAACATTGCAGGTCAAGGTGGGTGAAAGGGTAATGTTGCATCTCCAGCAATAAACAGAATAAGATGCAGGTGCCGGTGTACGGTACGGCAGAAGAAATATGAGATAAATATTTTATTACTGAAAACAATCGTGACTGGAGTTAGCAATAACAAGTACTGTTAACGGTGATGAAATCTTGTGCCAATATTAAAGGTAAATTCTACTTATAAAATCCTAATATTCTTAAAAGAAGGAAACTGATTTTTAATTATTTGAACGCTCTGGCACAAGCAAGGAATTTACAAAATAAATTGTTAACTCGCATCTACTTGTGAGTTTACACAGCTTACCTTTTTCTCATGACCGGCGCTAGCAAGTAACTTCCCGTCTGTAGAGAAGTGACAGCAAACAACCTTGTTGTTGCTTGCACGGTTGTTAGCAACCTCACTCAAAGAAAGACCTACAAAAGAATGAACGGTTTATAATGATTATACTTTTTCAGGGCTGAAGTTTGCAGTACAGCTCAAAAGCTTAAAATATTTACTCTTCAGGGACTCCTGCTCTGAGGGCCCTTTCTTCAATGCAGCGAATATGTCTCGACCGTCCCCATCATCATTTGACAAAAATGAATCGACATTATCATCAAAATCAACAAAACTATCCAAATTATCCTGTCAGTAACAGAAGTTGTTTGAGCACAACAAACTGACAACCAAAAATTGAAACAGTAGAGCAGTATGCACGTAATAATAGTACCATCTGATTTGAGGATGAAGCAAATCCACTGGTTCCATCCGCGCCACAAGCCATTGAACTTTTTTGCGCAATGTTCACGTTGCTAGCTACTGGTATTCCACCACCAGGAGTATGAGTTGATGGAGTTGAGGGTGGAGAAGGCCCAACGGTATTTCCTGTGCCGGTACTATTAGCTGGCCCAGAAGAAGTTGGCTTCCGTTTTCTACTATTCTGGATATCAAGAATAATGGGCACGCTTAGGTATCACATGTATGGAGCTATAGAACTTAAAAAACATCTCAAGGTAACTTAGGCCACCTGCTGCTGCTGCTGTTGGTGCTGTTGGTGCTGTTGTTGTTGCTGCTGCTGTTGCTGTTGTTGTTGTTGCTGCTGCTGCTGCTGTTGCTGTTGCTGTTGATGTTGCTGCTGCTGTTGCTGGTGGTGCTGCTGCTGTTGTTGCAATTCCATCATCCGGTGGCCCGAGGATTGCTGCATCTGGGCCATCTTCAACTAACAGATTGCAAATATTGTATAATAGTCAATTATAAAATGCATGATTTGCATAAGGTGCCATAATAGTGAGTTACTGACCTTCATCATATACTCGTGCTCATCTGGCCGAACCTTTGGTGAACCAGAATGAGCTGGAGAACCCATTCTAGCAAGCTCATTCTGTGTCTGTGCTTGAGCCATCAATTGCTGTTGTGGTGATAAGATTTGAAATTGGTTTGGAGATGTCATCAACTGCTTCTGTGCGCCTAAACTTGACCGGAGTTGATCGATACCTGGGACCTTTTAGCAAACAACAAAACAGATAAGCTTTCAAAAAGAGAAGTAAACAAAGGGTATAAAGAGATGTCAGCGAACTCACTGTTAACGGCCAGCCTTTCAGTGGCACACTCCCGACTCCTTGATTTAGTCCTAAGTGGAGGAAGATGGATCAGAAAAACACCTTCGACCATTTACTGAAACTATTTATATTGTTTGTCATATAGTTTTACAAATCTCAGTCCAATTTAATTTCAGAGTGTTTGTCGTGAGTTTAATGTGCAATGGACACAAGCAAACTAGTTGCATGCTCACATCTAAATCAACAAACACTCAAGTATGAATATGATAGTACTAGCCACAGCAAGCCGAAAGGGTACTGATGGGTAAAAACAAAAGAACTCGTGATGCAATTTTCACTAGGACACCCGGCATGGACACATAATGGGTCTTCCATCAGTACAATGTGTTTTCTACATCAGGAGACACAATGAGCAGCAGTACGTATATCATCTCAGGATATATTACTCACCAGAAGCGGCTAATCCAGATTTTGATTGGAGCATCGCTGCTCCGTATAATGCAGAAGGGTCTGTAGGCATTGTTCTTTGTTGAATAGCACCTTCACCTTTGATGTCCTTGAAAATAGTTGAGTGGAATATTAGGATTAAGAAACAGCAAGCAGGTGCAGCGAAACTGTGGATAGAAATGAGTTACAGAGGACAGTATGCATTACAACTTGCTGGTTTCTTGACTGAAGCTGCTGCTGCAGAGCTGCCATGTTGACTGAGCTGCCCTGAAGTTGCCTGAGTGGACAAAAGGATTAATCAGAAAACTCACCAACGCTTAGTTGGTGCTGGAATGAATTGCTAAAAACCTACCCAGCTTGGTTAGCTGCTGACTTGAGAAGAGCCATCCTATTTGCATCGAAGAGCTGCTGTGATGCCTCAGAGTCCATAGGATTGTGATTCCTCATTCCTTCCATCAATTTAGAGGCCAGGACAGCCGATACATCAGAGTTCAAAGCACCATTAAGGGCCGGTTGATTTGGATCCCTTCTCTGCAAGTGGGCATTCTGCTGTTGCAATAGCTGGAGTCTCATCTGGTGTTCCCTTGATTTCATCTAGCGCAGCACAAAGAATTCCATAAATAAATACAAAAGCATATACAATGAGCAGCACATGTGACTTGACATACCATTAAACTTGATATACAGAATGCAGATATCACATTCACATTTCACAGATAGGAAAAAAAGACAGTAGCATTGGCAGTAAGTTACAACATGCAGTATCCATGTTACGGCCTAATTCAGTGTCAGTGCACTAGTCACACTCAGTGGTCAGTTTTACTTTGCCAGATTATGCATGTCGCATTCCACTTTGAAATAGTCAATGCATCGTGTTGGGGGCGCTCTGTTTCTCTTTTTCCACTTTGAGGTCAATGTGACTTGGCCATAGTAGCATCGGATGACACGGCAGTAAGGATAAGCCTGTGTACATACAGCCTAGGTATAATAGAGGAGCATATAGAAGGTAGAATGGTAGGTTGCTTCCCAGCTAGTAAGTAATAGAATGTCAGCGAAAATGGAACGGGTAATTATAAATGTGGATGCTCAGCTGAAGAGGTAGCTACCAATAGCATTTTAGCAAAACAAGAAAGAGAGGTTGAATCCGTATTGAAGTCACACATTATTACCGTTGCAGGCCAAGAATAAACATTGTTATAGCACATCCTGTTTGACCTAGTAACATCAACGTGCAGGTACAGGTGTGGTGTGGGATGATATGAAATAGTAAATCCTAGTTAAAAGCAGGGCAAGGCATAATAATAAAAATAATAAAAATAAGTGAAGGAATGTAGAAAGAAGTTGGGCATGGAGGAGGGAGTTATGACATACGTCCATAGAAGGCGGTGCGGCGGCCCCAGGCCCTCCTGCGTCGTGGGGCTTGTCCCTTGTCCTGGCGTCGAAGATGTCCCAGAAGATGGACCACCACTCGAAGAGGAAGCCTCCCGGGGCGTCGATCGCTGCGGAACGAAACGGAAGGGAACGGAAGCGAAAGCAGACAAGCATTAGCCATTAATAAGTAGGTAACACATGAGTTAGTACTAGTAGTACTGGTACATATTCCTCCTGGTTGTAATGCTGGTTGTACAGGCCACCCAACCCAAAATTCACACCAACCAAAACACCTGCCCTGCCTGGGGTGGTGTGGTGGGAGGAAAGAAAACATGGACATAGTATATCTGTTGTGTTGTGGTGAGTGGCTTGGGGGAAAGAAAACACACAGGCAGAGAGGGAGATGCACATCTATAAATGGTTACCTTGCTTGTTTTTGTGTCTGTTTTCCTTTCCCCCAATGAAGGGGATTGGTTTGAGCATCTATCTATCTATCTATTATTAGCTAGCTATACTACTGGGGTCACTAGAGAAGAAGAAGATGCATCTTCTCTCCCTCCCTCCCTCCCTCAGAAAGGGAAAGGTAAAGGGGAAGATAGAAACGTACATACCGACGGGATCGGTGGCGACCTTGCCCTCGTTCATGAAGGCCTTGGCGGAGTTGTGGAGGTTGCGCTTCACCAAGTAATCATAGATGTACACGTCCAGCCTGCAATTTAAACCCCAATCCCCCAATCCCAATCCAATCCCAATCCAATCCCCCAAAATTGAATTGAACTCAGTATCAATTTCGATTTGATTCGATTCGATTCCATATGAAGTAGAGAGAGAGAGAGAGAGAGAGAGAGAGAGAGAGAGAGAGGAAGCAGAGGAGGAGGAGGAGGAGATTGGATACGTACATCTTGTCCGCCTCCCAGTTGCTCCTCTGTGCCATGGCTCCGGCCGGCGCCGCTCCCTTCCTTCCTTCCGTTGGTGCGCCGCGCTGCGCTGTCGCCCCCTCTTTCTCTCTCCCTCTGCGAGCCGCGCGGTGCCTGCCGGGTTAGGGTTGGGCCGGGCCGGGCCGAGAGGAGTAGCGTAGCATAGCAAAGCAGGTGGCAACTGGCAACCGAACATGGGGGTGGCCGACGTGTGGGTCCCACCAGCCTGCCTGCCGGCCGGCTTGGGCTGTCGTCCTCGTTTTATTACCCACCTCAACTGCTTGCGCCGTCCGACAAAGGAACCACACGTGAATCATTTCATTTCATCATACAATTCTAGTATCCATTCATCTGTTCACAATTTGTAAGCTGGATGTACATAAATTCACCTTTTTTTCTTAACTTAATCATCATCTAACCCCTTTTTTTCTTAACTTAATCATCATCTGTTCACAATTAATGGGTCGGGCCGAGGACCCCGGACTATCAAGGAATGGGTCATGTTTATCATGGACCCTGTCGTGCTCAAGATGAAATCCTCCCAAGACTTTGACTCACACTTCAACACATGTTCAAATCATCGGCAAGCTTATCCATGTATTTAATTGGCCTACATATAACCCTAGGCACCCCGGTCCCTATATAAGCCGAGGGTTTAGTCCATAGGGTAGAGAGGTTAGACACATTCGTACGATCTCGACGTAGATCAACATGTACTTTGTACTTCATCACAATCAATAAAGCAAAAGCAGGACGTAGGGGATTACCTCTTCGAGAGGACTGAACCTAGGTAAATACTGTGTCCCGTGTTCATCCTATTATTTCCTAGCCAAGATCACCAGCTTGGGACCCTCTATCCGAGATATTGTCGGATTTAGCCCCGTCATTGGTAGCCCATGCAGGTCCAGCTATGTGGTCAACCCAGCTTAACGGCTTATCTCCGGATAGACGATAACATTGGTTGTGGGATTCACCAATGTCATCATAATGTTTAACTAGACACGGTGCGATCCAGTATACCCTTATGTTTATAACCCGGCGAAGGAATAATAACCCAAATCTCTCTGGTTAATCCGGTAATTGACTAGGACAAATCAATTCCTGTAAAACATAATATAATATAGGGGCATAATAATTAAGTGGAATAAATAAGTTGCATAAGTATTAAGCCGGCGTTCGAGGCACGGCAAAAAAGACCGGCTTTCGAGGCTCATGTCTTGCTTCAATGAAGCTGGCGTGATAGCCAATGGTTTATCCTCGCTTTCTGTAAATAGGCTCTCACATGACTAAAGCGGGCGTTTTAACCTTGACAAGTTCAGGGTCAATATTGATTGACTTATCAAGAATACACTGGGTCACATTTGCGGAGTAGCATCGAGCAGACATGCAGGTTTAACCAAGATTCATAATGGCATATGCCGGGTCAAGAGGGATGTTAAATTGTTAATAGCTAAACTCGATGAGTTGGAAGCCCTCAAATGACCTATTATCAAAAAATAAAGACTCATGCATAATATATGAGACGAAACGACAGAAGTCCCGAGTTTCGAGGGTGCCGACTTTATTATATTGATCATAAAATATATACATTAGGTATGTACAAAGAACTGGAGCCAATGGCTCTAGCTATAATATGGTCGAAGGTGTGCAATATTCCAGGGCCCAAGGGTCTCTTCTTCAGAGGTACGTGACTTGTTGTGTTTACGTATGTCAATGAGATAATATGACCCGTTGTTGAGGTTCTTGCTGACAACAAAGGGTCCTTTCCATGGAGGTGAAAGCTTATGCATACCTGTTTGTTCTTGTATCAGACGGAGCACTAAGTCATCCTCCTGGAAAGTACGACTGCGCATTCTAGCGGCATATGTCTTGCTGATATGTCGCAGATCGTGCTGCAGCGAAATCATGGATGGCAATGGGTCGGGTTTGGATCGGGTTGAACAATATGAATTCCATATCCATATCCATGAAGACAGTTTTTGCCCGCCCATGAAAAAATCCATAGGTGAAAAACTTTGTCCATGTCCAAATCCGATGGATATCCATACCCACTGGATATCCATTGGGTCCTCTCGAGACATATAAATAAGACATAACACAATATTAACATAAATTCTTCCATTCTTCACCTCGTGGCAGGCTAGGCTTCACTTATGGTAAATCAACATCCACTAACAACCTAAGATCATTTAGTATTTTTCTAACAGATCAGAATGACGAGTCATTTAAGGAGATAAAAATAAGGAAAGGGGCATTGGAGTATGTTACGGAGGGGATAGAATGTCAACTCATAAAAGTTACGATGGGGATTGTGTAATTTCTTATGCATGTTTTAGATAAAAAGAAAGTGTAAAATTGTCGTGGGACATGTGACTGTGGGGTAGGGATAGCACATCTTTCCCCATTAAGTCATACTATTGGGTCGGGTTTGGGTATATCCATGGGTAGAATATTATATCCATGCCCTACCCACGAACAATCGGGTCGGGTTTGAGCGCCGCTCATGGACACAAAAGCACATCCAAACCCTATCCATTCGGGTCGGATATCCATGAATATCCATGTCCATGGATAAAATTGCCATCCTTAAGCGAAATTGCGTTCCTCTTCTAGGGCATCCAAAGAGTCCTGACGAGTTTGTTCGTTATCTTTTTCGGCATAAGCTGCGACTCTGGGGAATCATGACAGAGATTGCTGGGTAAACTAGACTCAAACAGGTGGACGTGAATAGTTTTTGAGTTAGAGTAATTTCGATCATTCTTACAGTCAGCACATGGACAACACATAAAATCATCCGCCCGCTTGTTTGCCTCTGCCGCAAGCAGAAAAGTATGCACACCATTAATGAACTGGCGAGAGCATCGGTCATCGTACATCCATTGTCGGCTCTTCATTACACAACACCGAAAAGACCAAATTAATACAAGTTCATACATAAAGTTCATACACACTTATTCTCATAAAACAACATACACACTCTCTGGTTAAAACATTTAAATGCAACAACAAATGCGATCAAGATCGCAATTAAGATAACAAATGATCCAACAGCATAATGATACCAAGCCTCACTATCAATGACATATGTTCTAATCTTTCTAATCTTCAAGCGCATTGCATCCATCTTGATCTTGTGATCATCGACGACATCGACAACATACAACTCGAGTTTCATCTTCTCTTCTTCAATTCTTTTCAATTTTTATTTCAAATACTCGTTTTCTTTTTAACTAAATTTAACTTCTTGACAAGAGGGTCGGTTGCAATTTCCGGTTCACATACCTCCTAGATAAAAATATCAATGTCAACTTGATGAGCATAATTTGTCATAAACACGAAATGTAACAAATAGTTATAAAAGAGAATATACCACATCCGAATCATAAACCGGACGAGGGCCGACGGGGACGGATATCAAAACCATGCCACTATGTATAACAAACAACGTACGGGTAAGAAAATTATACAAGTAACTAGCTAAATCACACAAACATGATTTTTTTTTATAAAAAGGATAAGAACAAGAGGCTCACCAAGGTGGTGGTGCCGGTGACGGGACGGTGCGGGCGATCAACGGTGGTTAGGACGGGGACGGGAAAGCACTAAGTAAACCACACCTACATATGCATAATTTGAGCTCAAATTGCATATAAAATCAAAGAAACTATCACATATAATTACTCCCAAACTAAAACTCATAAATCATTATACTTATAGAGCATCGTAAGAGTTAACCTAGCAATGAGAGATGAAAGGACAAAGTTGCTAACCTTTGTGAACACTTGGATGATGGGGTGCCTTCAAATCTTGACAATTTTTGGTAAAAATGGAGGATGAGCTCGAGCAAGAGGGGAAAAACAGAGAGGAGAGGAAAGAGGAAGAACAAAGAGCTCGCCGGCTGGACGAAGGGTTTATATAGGAGCCTCTAATCTCGGTTCATGACACAAACCGGCACTAAAGGTGAGTTTCTAGTCCCGGTTTGTGTCACGAACCGAGACTAAAGGGGCTCGTGGGGCCCCAGTCTGCCACCAGCCTTTAGTCCTGATTTGTGTTACGAACCGGTACTAATGATTCCCTCCCCCCTAGCCGTTGGAACCGGCACTAATGGTTACATTAGTACCGATTAGTTTCCAAATCGGGACTAATGGGGCTCACGTAAAGTCATTTTTCTACTACTGGTGGACCCCACAAGGTTGTCGACTTGCCCGCAATCTTCCATCCGCGCTGCCCTAAAAGATCCCGACTTTTATGGACGTGGACAGTGCCGTCTTTGAAGCACCTTTCTCGTTGTACGTGGAAGTCGGGGGATTTATGGACTTGGATTTGGGTCTACGTTCGTCCATAAATACTCCCGACTTCTCCGCCTTCACAAACCCAATTTGCGGCATGGCGGAGCAGACCAACGCGCCCATCATCAATCTCACCGATCAGCTGCAGGTGATGTGTTGGTGTATTCTAATGTGTTGGTATTATATATGCAACATCTTGTGGTTTTACGTGGCTCATTTTATTCTGTTGGGGCTTTGAAACTAAAAAGGTATTTTAACAGATTATCAAGAATGAAGATCTCCTGGAGGTCAGGATCCTTGGTTCCGGCGCCTTCGGGACGGTGTACCATGGAAAGTGGAGAGGAACTGATGTGGATATTAAGCACTTTAAGAAAAATTGTTTCTCAGGCCAATCTTCGAGCAAGTAAGCTTCTGAACCCACATCAATACTTGTGTGTTAACTTAATAAGCGGGTGATAGTTTGCTTTACCCATTTCTTTTTTCTTGAGTTAGCTAGAGTAGTTAAATTTAATCCTCCTGGTGTTTGGCTGGAGGCAGCCCCGGGGGCAATTGTCCCCCTGATTGTTTCTGATGCTACGATTGTAGCTATTTAATAAAGGAGGTGTTGAATGTCAAAAATAAAATAAAATAAGCGGGTGATAGTTTTCTTTCCCCATTTCTTTTTTTTGTAACATATACAACATGCTGAAATTTATTACTGGAAATTGTCGTTTTGGAAGTGTGTGACTCGCATTATTATCACACATTGCCATGGATGGCCCCAGAACTACTCAACGGGACTACCAACAAGGTGTCTGAGAAGGTAAAGACTGTAGCCGCAGCAACACTGTTGTGGTTGTTCTGTTTGTGAAGTTTTAACGGAAATCCAATTCGGCTCTTGGGAGCAAAGCATATGCTCATGCGCATCAAAAATGTTTTTCTTGGAAATGTCAAAAGGAAAAATAGATGTGTTCATTTTCACACCCAAACTGTAGCTTGTACTCTTTGTCTGGGCTTGGGCTGGGTGGAAGGAAGACCTACAGGCTAGTAACTGACCCCTATTTCTACATGTCACTTTCATCCCCAATTTAACAGTACATTTTCAAGTTCTAAATCACCCCGAGTTCATACATGCATCACTCACCGCACATACGCCGTTTTTTGTTTTTTTATTGAAGGGCCTCGTTGTAAAATTACAAGGACTGTTTCGTATACCCGTCGGCTATCACGAACTGTTATGCCACGTCATCAAATGCAGGACCCACGTGTCATAATCATCATTAAAATGACCAAAGTGATCTTCTAGTGTTTTTTGCACACAAAAAATAGCCTCAGGATTAGTGGTTTTTTTGACACAAAATTATGGAAGTGTGGTTTCTGCAACCCTAGCCTTCAATATCGATGTTTTCTACAATTCACTCGATTTCATTCATACTTTGTAAAATGGACGAATGGAGCGGTACAATGAGTCTTTAGCACACAATCCAACCCCATAAATAACAAACAAACAAAATGCCATTTTGGATCCACTTATATATATAGAGATAATAATATATATTATTTGTTTATAATAATAGTACATAGTGTGTGTATATTTTTACACCCGACCGAGGACATGATTCATTTCATTTCATTCATCTCACCAATATTTTTACACTCACAACGCGCAACTCTATAACAGACAGACAGACAGACAATACATACAGCAGACTCCACCGATCACCAGAAGCAGAACCCAGCCCCAGCCGGCGATTTCTTTTTCTTCTTTCTACTTGGCCGCCGCCGCTGCCTTGGCCTGCTGGTTGGCCGCAGCCGACATGGACCGCAGCCGCGCCGCGATCTCCGTGAAGGCCGGCCGCTGCGACGGGTCCGGCGACCAGCACTGCTCCATCAGCCTCCTCCACTCCGGGCCGCAGTTGGCCGGCACCGGCGGACGCAGCGTGTTGTTCACGATGCCACCTGCCAAGCAAGATCCATCAACCAAAGCACCAAAGTTTATTTACATAAACACTAACTAGTAGTATATATATCACAAAGAAAATGGACAAGAAGAAGAAAGGCAGCTCCAGGAAGAGAATCATCGGCATATATACCTATTATTGCGCCATAGTGCATGTTGGCGTAGGGCTCCTCCCCGGTCAGGATCTCCCACAACACGATACCGAACGAGAACACGTCTACCTGCATCCATTATATATATGCCAAAAAACCAAAAAAACTCTCCCTGTTATATACTTTATTTATTGATTTCACTGCTAAGTTTAACTAACTTCTTGCTAACCAAACTCTCTCAACTCTGGTCCAATCAACCAGGAACAGGACACGCCTAGATAGATATCACCAGAACAATATCTACGAAAGAAAGACGCGTCACGGTCTTACCTTCTCCGACACCTTGCTGCTACTCCCGTTGAGTAACTCTGGTGCCATCCAGGGGAGCGTCCCCCTCACGCCGCCCGAAACCAAGGTGTTCCTCTTGATTTTGGACAGCCCAAAATCACCCACCTGGACACAACGATAGTAGTAAATTTACTCAACAGGTGCTCACCGCAACACTGTTTTTAAGTTGATGGAACGGAAACTAGGCTTACTTTGCAGATAGGGCGTGCGTGGTCCCTGAGGTTGACCAGCAGGTTGTCACACTTCAGGTCGAAATGCACAATGTTCTTTGAGTGCAGATACTCCATCCCAAACGCCGCGTCCATCGCTATGATCAGCCGCTTGCGGAGATCAGGACACCTTTCAGGTTATACAAGAGAAGTTTTTTTTGCTTAGCTATTTATACGTTTTATTAGATCCAGACAAGGGCAAATACAAGGAAAACACCAGCAAGAGCTTGCTTACTTGTCCTTCCGCTGCAAGACATGCCGAAGAGAACCATTAACCATGAACTCGGTCAGAGTCGCCAGGGTACCGCCCGGCCCGTCCTTCACCACGCCATAGAAGGCTACGACGTTTGGATGATGAAGCTTTGACAGAATCTCAGCTTCTCGCCAGAATTCTTGTGCCTAGAAACCACAATGTTTATTTAGAGCATCATTACAGTCTCCTTTCTGCTGAAATTTCAGCTGTAGTATATAACACCGCATTGATGATACGAGTAACAGATTTCAAGAACGCTATGTTCAGTAATGCTGCAACTACCTTCAATATTCAGAGCCTAGTGTCATATATAGTTTATATGCTAGAAAAATGGGGAAAACAAATACCATGCTTAACACACAACTTGAACACAGGTTCAGTAGCTTACCAGCCTTTCTTGCTCAGATGATCGTCCTGTAAAACAGCTTTTCTTGATGCGCTTGATAGCCACATCAGTTCCTCTCCATTTCCCATGGTAAACAGTTCCAAAAGTACCAGAACCAAGTTCCCTAAGCTCCTCAAGATCTTCATTCTTGATAATCTGTTAAGATATTTATTCCCAACAGAATAAAAGTGAGCATTGTTGGCATTATGTCACTGGTCATGCTTGTAACAGAGGTTGTCATGTGTCCTTTGGTTGGGAGAACCATTGGGCCAGAAAATGCTAATATTGTCTGTCCAGAGCTAGTAATAACACTTAAACATGTCGACAACAATGAATAAAGATAGCGACGTCATGCGGCTTTAGATGACTCTGTTTGAGAATTTAGGCCAAACATGTTAAGTTTCTTCCAACACAAAACCACCATACCTGCAAGTGTTCAAAATCAGAATCTCGAAGAGAAGCATCCATGACTTGTGCGGCAGTTCTGTCCTCTTCAAACTTTGGTTCCTGAAGCCATGAAAACAATCATAAATATGACAACACAGTGTGATGACAAAAGTGACAGTTGACTTCTACTAAACATGCATACCTCGAAATCTGGAGCAGGCAGATTCGTATTGTCCACCACAGGTTGATATGGATTGTCAACTTGAAATGCTTCAACACTCCTCTCCATCTTTGGGAGATGGTCAATATGTGACGTGGCATAAGCTGGAGGCATGCTGCTAACGTCAGCAACTATGATGGAAGGCTCTGCCTTCTTCTCAGCATCAAAATTGTAGGTAGGATTCAAACCCTTCATGCTGATTGCATCGTTATCTGCTCCTGCGAATGCATACATCCCTTCGTCAATCTTTGCCAGGCCTTGTTGGTCATTACTCTTGCTCGGGAACTCATCCTTTGCAAGATTTCTGAAGAATGACCAGTTCTTAGGCTCATAGTTTGGCATGTTCAAGCTAAGAATAGGATCATTAAAAGGAGTTGATGACTGTGCTGCATCTTTCGCCTTTGCAAAGAAATCGGAAAGAATATCAGGGGGGAAGCGGTCATTGATATCAACAAAAAAATCTCTGTTCTCTGAGTTAGCAGCTGCAGATACACTATCTGCAACAGCTCCAGCAGTGCTGGTGGACGATGGCACAGCAGGATCATGCTTAACATCACTGGGGGGCGCGGGCTTGGGAGCCTCCCAACTAACACGACGTGCCATGGCAGCATCACTTCCCAGCTGCTTCTTAGCACTTTGCATTCTATTGGTGGTAGTGGCTTTCAAATTACCTTTAGCTGGAGTCTTTTCAACTGAATTCATGATGTTGGGGACATCCACTGCCTTCTTTTCACTGGCCTGTTGCTGTTCAACCACAGGATTTTCAGACATCATTTTAGCATCTGATTCTTCTGAAGGTATGATTATACCAAATTGACTCGGCCGTGGTAAAGCTTTGGCAAAGTTTCTCTCAAACTGTGCTAGGGAATCATCGCTAGACGGTTCATTCAGGTTCAGTGATGGGGCCCCTGAATTTGTATTTTCAGCTCCTTCGACAGAATCAGCAGCTTCTGCAATGGATTCTCTAGCCACACCAGACTGAGACTGAGGTATTAGAAACTGAGCACCTGAATCATCAGATTTTGACAACCGATTCAGGGACTCCATTTGCTCCCGAGGGATTCGTTCAGAATGGAAGGTCCGCCCGGAAGCAGGTTGTGGATCCGTGAACCCATGATCGGTCATGTCAGACTCAAATTCAGAACATCCAGATGCAAAAGCTCCACCAGAGGACTGGCGGTCATCTTCATTTAACTCTCTAGGCTCTAGGCTCTTTCCACTGTCACTTGGTTGAAGAAAAGATGTCCGGCCTTCTTGAGCCGAAGAAGCAGGGGGCACTTCCAAATGCATGCTATTTGAAACAGACAGATCATTGTGCAGCACAGGAGCACTCAAATTCTCAAGGGTTTGGAAGTAGTCCACTTCACTTTTCTGATGCAGCGTGTTCTTGGAAGCCTGCTTTGCATCATTTGTAGAACCTTGCATCATGAAGCCATCCTGATAAGACCGCTGGTCAGGAGTTGCCAGAGATGCAGGACCAGAATGTGGCGCATACTGAGAGGCCACTCCATAATCTGAGGGCGCAGATAGAGGCATAGAGATGCGTCTCTCAGTGTCATAGAAATTGTCTCTAGAGCTCTGAGCGTACAGCATTTCCTGCCCTTGGTAAGATTGTAAATTTGCAGTGTAATCACTGGATAAACTTGGCGGTGTTGGAGTTGGTACAGTAGCAGCAGGCACCAAAGATGGCCCACGCATACCATGAAAATCTGACATGCCTTGGTTTGGGTTTGACTGATCATTATCGTTATTGAGATTAATGAACTGATCCATCATACTCACGGATGTGCTTGCTAAACCATGGCCGCTTGAAGGCTTCCCTGATCCCACATCTATTCCATTGACAGCAACAACATAATGGAGCTCAGAATCGCCATCCATGCTACCCAGGTTATCGTCAAAATCGAGCGACGAAAACAGGAAAACACGGAGCTTCTGAGAACCTCCTTCACTTTCAATCATGGCAAACTCATCCATCATGTTTGTCAAATCCTCGTCGCCTGACACCGAGATCAGAGAATCGAGATCTTCACCAGGGAGCTGGTACTTGATGATATGGGGCTGATTGAAGATGGCAGACGTCTTTTGTCTGAGCTCCTGCCAGGAAATGTCCTTGCTGATTCGAATTATGCGCGTCTCACCACCAACATACCTAAGCTTCCCGTCACTGGGCCGGGGCAAGATTTTGCCCCCAAAGCTGCACAGGAACTTGATTCTCTTTGAGGCATCGGAAGCATCAGAGGAAGCATAGCCATGAGACAGTCCCCGGCTACTGCCATCACCACCTGACAGAGCTCGCGGCACCGACCTGGTCGACGAGTGCCTGCTCCTATTCTGAACCTGAGCAGCAACAGGTTTTCTCTCGGGCTCCTTGTGCCGCGAATCAACAATGGGTTGAAGCATGAATATATCAGGTCCAGTTTCTGATGCCGTGTGGCTGGCACCAAGCATCCCTCTCAAGTCCATATAACCGCTTGTCGCAGCATTCTGATCTCCGGACGCACCAGGGGCCAGGATCTTCTGGGACATGGCGCGGTCCCTCATGAACTCGAGGGCAAACTCCTCCCCGGTCTGGATAGAGTAGTTGAGGACGGGCTTGACAGCGCCCGGCACAAGGTACTCTGGAACACGGGGAGGAGCGGTGGACGACGAAACCAGTGGCGCGTGCATGGCTCTCTGGGGCGCAGAGCCAGCAGCTGCGTCCCTTCTGGGATCCATGGCGCTCTGTCAACTGTTGTTGCGGTTCATATCATTGACGCTTCATTTCTGTTTGCGAGCAGTGCGTCGAAGAGTCGGCGGGCAGGAGGGGAAACGTGAGCCTGACCTGGAGTAAACAGGCATAAGAATGTATGTCAGATGCAGCCAAAAAACAAACAAGGTCCTTAATCATTTGCAAGGAACAGCTGGAACAACACAAGCCTTCCATTTGACCATTTCCTTGTACGGCGTATTTGTTTAGGTTCCATACAGACATAGAAAGCATACATCAATCAAACTACACAAGTAGTATCAGAGTGTGTGCAAGCAAGCAAGCAAGCAAGAGATAATGTTCCACTGAAAAAATAGAGTATTGGCAACAAGGTACACAAGTCTGTATACATACACTAGGAAATGGATGAAGAGGGGAAACCTGAAACTATACAAGTCTGTATGTAACTTATACACTAGACTAGATTGGGTAATGTTCCTTCCACAGTTTGTTTCCATTTGCTTGGTAGGAATGGAGTAGGTTGCATGCATAGATAGATATAAATACATACATAGGAAAAAAGGTATCAGGTGAAAAAATCAGTGGGTGGATTGATGTGTGCAAGGAAGCAAGCAATCAAAGCAAGTGAGTCAGTCTGCCATGAATGGATTGGAGTCAAAGTCAAGTAAGCATGGGTTGCTGGAGTGTGTGTATGCAGATTGGTGGTGGAAGGGGATTAAACAAGAATGAATGAATGAATCCATCGGTGGTTTTATTAGGATTGCCCCCAAATTAAATTAGCATGGCGAGTGGGGAGAAAATACATACATAGACACAGTAGATACAGATGCAGATAAGGTAGAAGAAGAGGAGTAAACCCTAGGTGGATAAACATGGGATGGTGGTGGGGGCGGCAATCAGGGGAATATCTATTGACCCGAAGAAAGCTGGGATTAGCGGTCAGAAAATACCATCCAAGAAAGCTAGGGTTCCTTACCGTCCAAGGAAGTTGCAGGTCCGGACGGGGTGGATCTCCGCTCCGCTCCGCGCCGCCAAGTCGCCGGTCCGCTCCACCAGAGACGAGCGGCGGCGGCGGCGGCGAGGCGAGAACTGGTGGTGGGCGCGCTTGAGGCCGGGTGGCCGGAGAGGAGGAGGAGCGGATTTGAAATTGGATGCACAGACGGCAGAGGGGGAGGAGGAAGGAAGGAAGGGGATGAAGACCAAGAGGAGGACTGGAGAGGCAGGCAGGCAGGCAGGAGGCATCTTTTCTTTTCTTTCCTTTTCTCTTCTCATTATTATTATTTCCTCTGTTTTTCCTGCGGTGCCGCAGTAAGAAACGTTCGGATTTTAAGCATGACAAACTGACATTTCAATTCTTCGGAGATGGAGCGAGAGGATGGCGAGTCAGGGGCAAGCGCGGCAATTTTTACGTCGAAAAATAAACGAAAACACGAAAGTTGTCATTCTCATGTCGTGTCACTAGACTCACTTGTCGTCGAAAGCGTTCGGGGTTGTCATGGGCTCGTACCGAACGTTGTTGTTCGGTGCTTAGCAGATTCCTTTCTGTATTACTATGCAGGTGATTAACGTCTTCTGTCTTAATTGCTAAATCTTCAAGCGATCCATCCATCGACTAATTACTTTATTATATGCACTGGTACACCATAAGAAGAAGGCGTAGTTGATCGGTAAAGCGCATCATCACGAAACCCAAGGTGTTTTTGTTAATCACTTTTCCTCAATCTCTAGTAGCAGTAACATCGTCCATTGTCATCTCCTCCAAAAAAAATTATCTTTACTGACAGCAAACCTAATAAGCAGCTGCCCTGTCTTCGGCTCGCTTTCAGTGCTTGTAGTCATCGCTAGATTCTCTACGAATCTGAATGTAATGTTTATTATTTGTACTGTTTGTTGTATTGCCAATACATTGTCTGTATACGGTGTACTACCTGCGAAAAAAAGAGGTTAAGCAGAAGTAGGTAATGCTATTAGTATTCGTAACGAGGAGATGCCCGGTAGGTAGCACTAATCATATATTAATCCATCCTAAAAAAGAAATCGTAAGCTAAGTCCGGCGACTACGTCCAAACGAACGGACTCGAGAGGATCGAAGCCCGGAAGACAAACTCGACGAAAAAGCACCGCACCCGCGAGGACTAAAAACCTCTAGCCTGATAATCTATTAACAAGAGCAAAGGCACTGGCATTTCCCTCCTCGCCACCGGCTGCCGGAGTGTTAGGCAGAGGAGAGGCGAATTCATGGGCTCACCGGTGAAGCCTAGAGGAGAGGGTTTGCCCTAGCCATCTGGGACCAGCGGAGAAATTTTTGTCCCTAACTACTTTTTTTTTACTATATGTAGTACATCTTCTGTATGCGTTATAGTACGTGCAAAACAGAACAAAACAAAACAAAAATGTTAAGCACAAGTAGGTACTACTACTTATACTACTCAAACATGAGGAGATGCCCGGTAGGTAGCACTAATCATATATTAATCCATCCTCAAAAAGAAATCATAAAGTAACCCATTTGCTGTTGGGGTATACTGCAGTACATATACTGCTAATAATATTAATATATGAATAAGTAAGTAACCAGTTCCGAACCAAATAATTATTTTATGTGTGTAATCAGCAGCAAACGTAATCTTTTTTCCAGGGTCAGACAACAAACATTATCGTGCTTAATTAATTGGAGAAGAAGACGACTCCCACCCCATACCTTCATAAATTTCTGCGACCTAGTAATACACCGACGGCCAACGCACGCCTTGCCGCGGTTTCTTTTTGCGGGTTCAATACGAGGTTTACTCCATAAGTAGCACGTTTACAATTCAGAGGCAAGATTTTCTGCCTTATCACAATTTTGCATATATGGGGTGTTTTTTTCACACTTCTTCTGTGGATGTTTCGTGGGCTTTTTTCTTTTCGAGAAAAAACGCCACTTTATTGCTTGTTCATGTGGGCTTATTTATCCTTGTGCACTCGGGTGTAGTCTAACATTAGGTATGGGAGGATCAGTTTGTCGTTCTTCTATTTAGCGCCTTTTCTTTTCTCTTATTTTTTTCTTTTTATTCCTCATTTGTTTTTTTATTTCATTTTTCACACAGTTTCTAATTCATGAATATTTTCAAAAACTATGAATATTTTTTCAATTCATAGGAAAAGAACTAAATTCATGAACAATTATTAATGTGTGAATATTTTTTTTAACATGGACAGTATAAAAGTTCATTATTATTTTAAAAATATATGAACATTTTAAAATTCATGTAAATTCAAAAAACAAAAGGAATTTTGATGCAATGACCACCACAATGAACTAGTACCATTCCAAATAAGAACATGAATATTAGCAAGGTTGTTACCGACAATGGGATGAAGGTGATTGTAATTGAGGCCAAGGAAGTTGGCCAACATGGTAATCACTCCTTCACAGATGATATTTTCTTGCGCATGATTTGCTTGATGTGCAAGGTGTAGCAAAAGTATTTCCTCTATGTTGGGATAATAACCGACATCAAAGTTTGTTACTTTCCCGAGAACTAGGATGTTCTCATCGTTCACATTAGAAACTTCTCCTCATGCCTACAACGAGTTAGTGATAACATAATAGAAATAACGTATAGTAGGACTTTCAATGCAACTAGCTCTTTGCCTTGAGCCATGGCGACTCATCTGATAGAAGGATTGCCTCGGGTGCGGTTTAGTAAACTCATAAACATAATGGATGTCATCATGGTTGTTGAGGAAGCCAAAGTGATTACACCACTCCTCAAAAGTGATGGCGAATCCACGAGCTCACCAGTGAAGCCTGGAGAATAGGGTTTACCCTAGCCGTCCGGGGCTAGGGGAAAAATTTTTGTCCCTCGCTACTTTTTTTACTATATGTAGTACATCTTCTATATGAGTTACACTACCTGCAAAACAAACAAAAATGTTAAGCACAAGTAGGTACTACTACTTATGGAGTACTACTCAAAACTGAGGAGATGCCCGGTAGGTAGCACTAATCATATATTAATCCATCCTCAGGAAAATCATATGTTAACCCATTTGATGTTCCGGCGCCAAAAAAAACATGTGTTGTTCCCGCGCCAAAAGAAACAAACCATTTGTTGTTGGAGTATACTAATAATATGTGAAAACGTACTAAGTAATCAGTGCCGAAGCAGATAATGTATGTAATCAGCAACATTATCCCTTTTTATTTCAACGGGCCAACAAAACATTATTGTTTGGAGAAGAAGACCCCTACCCCGTATATTCGTAAATTTCTGAAACTTTTTTGGATGATAGCTGATATATGCCTTCTCGCACCAATTTTTTTTGGAACACCTCGCTCCATTTTTCACAGATGGGGGTTTTTTCCCTCTTGTATTAGTGGATGTTTCGTGGCTTTTTTGTCTTTTGAGAAACAGCGCCACTTTATTGCTTGATCATGTGGGCTTATTTGTCTTTCTGCACTCGGGGATGCAGTCTGCCATTCGATATGAGAGGAGCAGATTGGCAATTTTCTAGTTAGTGCCTTTTCTTTAAATTTTTACCATTTATTTTCATATTTTATTTGTCTTTTGTGTTTAATTTTTTTTCACAGTTTCTACTTCATGAATAATTTTTATAATTTATGAATTTTTTTCTAAGATTCACTAATATTTTCTGAATTGTTAGGAAACAATCACGAACAATTATTAAAGTGTTAAAAATTTCAAATAATTATGGAAAATTTTAATTCATGAATATTTTTAAGTATATGGTTTTTAAAAAAAAATTAAGTATATGTTTTTTAATTCATGTATTTGTTAAAATTTGTTAAAATTATATTAATATTTGGTATTTTTAAAAATTCGTGAACATTTGTTCATGAACTTTTGGAATATGTTTTCAAATACATGAACATTTTTAAAATTCATGAATATTTTAAAAGTTTATGGAAAGAATAAAATTCATATTTTTTTGCATTAAAAATTTGTTTAAGATAAATAATTGATATCCAGTTTTGGTGGAGCCGAAAGCTGCAAACTTTTTTTTAGCAAACATGAGTTTCCTTTCTTGAGCACGTGCACGGGAAAGCTACATGGGCCAGTGATTGAACCTAAATCTAGAAGCGAGGGTAACAAAGACATAGGGTTTTATCCAGGTTTGGCCTCTCCGAAGAGATGGCACCCTACATCCTCCATGTTTATTAGGTTGGAGTGTTGTATAGAGTACATGTACCTACCAAGAAATTTCTTTTTGTTGTCTACGAGACAAGATCCTCCGTTTATGTAGTTAACAGGGGGGGGGGGGGTACTAGGGTGCATGATCCTAGTCGACTAAGTACGAGGGGTAGAGTTCTCCACGGATCCAGCGTCTTGGAGTATACTTCAAGTCTTTTGGATCTTCCTAGTAACGTCATGGGATGCCTGAAGTTGGCTAGACTCATGTTGGCAGTGCGTTTATACATTTCACATCTTTTTCAACTATTTTCTATTGTGCCCAAATGGATTATACCATGGATTAGCTAATTTCTTTCTTTCTATTCTATACAGTTTTCCAAGGGCAAAAACGTATGTAGTTGTAGCTAATCTTGTCAACTCTTAGAAACTGAACTTGTAGATCTAAGAACTAACTAAAGGGGCTTGCCTTTCATGGAATGAAATTTTCTTATTGGATCTTTTCTCTGTTTCTACTACTTACTCCCTCTGTTTCTAAATATAAGTCCTTTTAGGGATTTTAATATGGACTTCATACGGATATATAAAGCCATATTTTAGAGTGCAGATTCACTCATTTTGCTCCATATGTAGCCCACAGTGAAATCTCTAAAAGGACTTATATTTAGGAACGGAAGGAGTACATAACTTGAAAAATATCTATTGAAGGAGGCAATTTTAGTCGTGTCATAACATCCCGCTGACATCCACATGTCTGTTATTGGTTATCATGTGTGCAAGGCTTACATTGTTGTTTCGAACTTGCCGAATCTCACACAAGATCAATTTATTTCACAAATGCAAAAGATGAGGCAGAGCTCAAGGAAGCGACAGATTCCAGGGAGCAGTTTCTTTTGGACCAAGCTCGCTGGGATTCTGAAGGACCATGTTTTGATGGAGGAAGAGCTCTCAAGTAGTTGACTGATTAATGTTGTTCTACTCCACTGATGTGATTCAAAAAGGATGTGGGACCAACTTGTCAGGTGGTCGCCACGTGGTTGTTTGCTATTCGTTGGCTTTGTCGAGAGCAGCTCTCGGCAACGCGTCCCCTCGTCGTAGGGAGTGGGACCATCTTGTCAGGTGGTTGCCACGTGGTTGTTTGCTATTCGTTGGCTTTGCCACGTGGTCCCATGTGTGGGACCAACTTGTCAGGTGGTCGCCACATGGCTGTTTGCTATTCGTTGGCTTAATTGAGCTTGTAGAAGACACAACACTCGACATGGTGGCTGACATTGGCGTCGATGCCATGGTTTTGGTACTCGCCGTAGTATATGTGGCCCTCATGGCCGGGCTTCGCGCCGCCTTTGACGGGTTTCTCGGGGTTGTTGTTGTCCCACACAACCCATCCGGCCACGTCAATGATCGAGTTAATGGAGCATAACATGTAGATGACCCAAGCATGGCCCTTCTAGGGCCGGCCTAGGAAGGTCTGGACACCGTCAAGGCTCTCCCTAGGCGATGTGGTCGCTGAGCAATTCCGAAAGACGAGCCTTGAACCACCATCATGTTCAAAACAACTGTGGGCAATGACGATGACATCGTGGCCGGCGGCCGGCTGGTGGGTGTAGATGAGGCTATCTTGGAAGATGGCCTTGGTGTCTCCAAAGATAAAATCCCGGGTGCATGAGATTTGACACTCATGATAAAACTATAGTTGGCCGTAAAGCGGTAAGGGTGTCTTCATAGATTTCACCGTGCCATTGTGTCGCTTTCCTATGCCAAGTACTTTAGGAGCCATCGTGGTTGCAGCCAAGCCCACAAGGACACCAAACAACATGGTGGGGGGAGGGGCATGTACATGTGATTACGTATTACGTGACATAAATAATGATTATAAGAACTATTCAATAAATATAATATGGTGAAGTGCGCTGGGGAGGGGAGGGAGGCAAATGCCCCCAGCCTACCCCATAATACTGTTGAAGTCGAGCTGAGTTTCCAGACTTAATAAAAAAAGGCCAAAAAGAGGCCAAGAATGAGGAAAAAGAAAGAAGGGCAATGCTACTATCCTTATACCACACTTGTGCTTCAAAGTAGTACCACGTTCTTTATATAGAAGGTCTCCTGAGTTATCACTTTCATATACTAGTGGGAATTTTTCATTATAGAACTTGACTTGTATAGCCCGATGATGGGCTTGCTCAAATGCCCGAGGTCTTCATGAGCAAACAAGTTGGATGCATACCCCCCGTTTAGAGTACAAGTTCACTCATTTTGCTCTGCATGTAGTCTATAGTGAAATCTGTTAACAAGACTTATATTTAGGAACGGAGCGAGTATTAGGAGGCCACTATTTTTAACATGAAACAAGCCGTGTTTTCACTGTTTATTCTCCGTTCTATTTTCAGTTTTTTCTCCATTTTTTTCATTGGTTTTTTATTTCCTTCTTTGTTGTATTTCTTTAGTTTTCTTTTTTCCTTCTCCATGTTTTGTTTGGCTTTCTTTTTTCTTCTCCAATTTTGGTTTTTCTTTTCTTAATGTTTGTTTTCGTTTTCGCTCTACATTTTCGTATATGTCAAAAACATTTTTTTAATAAGTGATCAACATTTTTTGTATGCACGTTCAACATTGTATGGATGCTTATTTGATATTTTTAAAATACTTTTCCAATATTGTAATAATTATTAAAAAAATTCAAATACATGTTCAACATTTTTAAAATACTCTTTCAACATTTTTTAATACTTATTCAACATTTTAAAATACTTCTTCAAGATTTCAAATACTTATTCAACATTTGTTAAATACCCGTTCAACTTTTTCAAATACTCATTCAACAATTTTTACTACTTACTCAACATCTTCAAATACTTGCTCAACATTCTTAACACTTATTCATAATTTTCAGTTACTTGTTCAATATTTTTCAAATAATCCTTCGACATTTTTTTAATACTTGTTGAATATTCTTCAAATACATGTTCAACATTTTTTAAATGTGCTTTTGAAGAGTGTTTTTTGTATATATATGTAGAATATTTAAAACATAAAAAAGTACAAAAATAAAGCAAAAAAGATAACAGAAAACACAAAAAGAAAACAGGCCTTTGCCTCCCGCACGGCTGGGCCAGCCCATGTGGGTTCCCCCCGACGTGAGGGCGTTCCCAGGTGCTCACATAAGGCCTCTGGTCCGAATTGGACAAGGGGTGCAACCCCCATTTCCTTCTCAGATGCTGCGATCCCATCTGGTGTAATTCCCCTAGTCGAGAACTAGGGTTTCGACGTCTTTCGACGATTTTCACCAGAATCCTATCTCTGGCTGCTGAAGTCGGCTGCGATCGGGTCCTTGTGCTGAGGGTGCCTCCTGTCAGGGCGGGGGACGACGCCGCTCGAAGGCGGCACTGAATCTCCGGCAGATCGGCGAGTGGCCATGGCGGATGGTGGGGGATCTCAAAGGGAGAAGGGGAAGGAGACGGCGGAGGAACTATTAGCCCGCCTCACTTTGCAGGAGGAAGAAGATGACGATTTTGTGTGGGAAGAGGAGCTCCCAGATATGATGGAATCAGCGAGGTGGCTGGCGATTGTGAGGGTTCACACAACAAAAACTTTTAGCCCTAACACACTGTATGGAGATATGAGGGCAGCCTGGAATCCGGCCAAGACGGTCGTTTGGAGGAAGATCAAAGAGAACTTGTTTACGGCATAGTTTGCTTGTCTTGCAGATTGGAAGAAAGCGACGCTGGATGGTCCATGGCTGTTCAGGGATCAGGCAGTGATCTTGGAGGAGTATGATGGATTCAAAAACCCTGACTCTTTCAAGCTGGACAAGATTGAGGTGTGGTCTCAGATCCATCGCCTACCTGACAATTTTCTCATTGAGCCGGCAGTAAAGGGTCTTGCTCGCGAATTGACGAGGTTAAGGAGGTGCAGCTCAAGCTGCCGGCAGGATTCTTCGACGAATACGTGAGAGTTAGAGTCAAGATTGATGTTAATGCAAAGATCAAGAGATTTGTGACAGGGAAGAAAGGTGTAGAGAGAGTTAAGTATCAAGTAAAGTATGAAAAGCTGCCAATTTTCTGCTACAACTGTGGAGAGTTTGGGAACTGGCATGAGGAATGCAGCGATGGTGTACATGATGAAAAGGCTTTTGAGTGGGGGGGACTTCTTATATGCAGATAACGTGAGAACACGACCAGCAGGAAGAGGGGCTGCACAATCTCAGAGAGGAAGAGGAGGTTATCCGATGGGGGGTCGCGGGAGGGGAAGAGGAGGTTATCCGATGAGGCGTTTCAACGCACGCACACCGCAGACCCGCGAACATACTTATGGCTCGGAGGCGAGATCACATGAAGGGGATGGGTGGAATGTGCAAGGCAATGTGCAGGTCGGGAACCAGACTGCAGCAGTCGGGGGTGCTGGCCCCGTTTCGGCTGCGATGGGGAGAACGGAGGGAAGGCTGTCGATGGAAGAGGAGGATAGTACGTTTGGGGGATCACTGAAAAGGACCTCGGTTGATAATACGGGGACTAGCTTGAAGCTGCAGATACATGAACCGGGACGAGGGTCTGAAGAAGGAGGGAAGTCAAGTGTGGTGGTGGTGTCACAGCAAACGCCGGGAGTTGCACCTTTGCCTCCGGTGTATGTATCACCGAGGAAAGAAGTGAAACGGCCGAGGAAATGTGAGGGGAGGGGAAGAAGCCTTAACAGTACGGAGGCAGGTGCTTATGAAGCAGAAGAACAAGTAATGAAGGAAGGAAACAACGGAAACAATGATGCATCGGCGGGCTCCCCCGAGGAGTGCCGCCGGCAACAATGAGTATCATATGTTGGAATTGTCGGGGTGCGGGCAAAGCCTTGACAATTCGTGAACTTCGCGAGATCATGAAGAATTTTGCCCCTACCTTACTTTGTATAGTAGAAACTCAAATTGATAAAGTTAGGGTAGAAAGTTTTGCTACGTCTATTGGGTATGATAATGGCTATGCTATTAGCAGTGTAGGCAGAAAAGGAGGTATTGGTTTGTTCTGGAAGAATGCAATAAATATTGGCATTACTGGTTATTCGGATTATCATGTGGACTGTGAAGTCAGGGATCCGGGCTTTGATCCATGGAGACTGACGGTGGTGTATGGTGAAGCTCAAACGCACTTGAGACACCAGACTTGGGAAACAATGAAAAATGTAGCTAGTTTGAGCACTCTCCCTTGGCTATGTATAGGAGATTTTAATGAAGTGTTACGTTCTGAAGAACATGAGGGTGTTGGAGAAAGGAGTAATGCTCAGATACAAGGATTCAGGGACATGATAGATACTTGCATGCTCATGGATATTGGGTACAAAGGGAGATTTTGGACTTTTGAAAAGAAGGTAACGGGGGGTTCTTACACGAGAGTAAGACTGGATCGGGCTCTTGGATCGGCTAAGTGGAGCTCTCTCTTCCCTCTTGCATGTGTCAACCATTTAACCTCAGCAACATCGGATCATGGTCCGATACAGTTGGAATTTAATGGGGGAACGGAGCAACAACAACTAAAGGATAAAATCTTTCGCTATGAGGTTGCTTGGGAAACTCATGAGGATCTAAAGGGTACAATTGCTGCTTCGTGGGCGGCTTCAGTGGAGGGGGACAGATTGGAGGATCTAAAGATGAAGCTGGGTGATTTGTCGAGTAACTTGAGAAGATGGGATAGAAGAACTTTTGGGTCTGTGCGCCGGGAGATAAAAGAGTTGAAGCAGAAACTTGCAAGACTCCGTGATGAGCCGAGTCGAACATGCCCTACTCATGAAGAGAGGAAGGTGAATGAGAGGCTGGTTGAGTTGTACCATAGAGAAGAATTGTTGTGGAGGCAGCGTTCAAGGATAGAATGGCTAACAGCGGGAGACAAAAACACGAATTTTTTTCATATGAGAGCAAGCATGAGAAGAAAGAAGAACATGATCAAGGCTTTGATGAATTCTTTAGGGGTTCAGGTGGATGATCCGGAGGAGCTAAAAGAACTGGTCACAAGTTTTTATAAAAATCTGTACACTTCTGAGGGGGTGAGGGACTTGGAGGCGGTTCTAGTTCATGTCCCGCGAAAGGTCACCTCGAAGATGAATGATGTTTTGTGTGCAGATTACAAGGAAGAAGAAGTCAAAGCTGCTCTCTTTCAGATGTTTCCTACAAAGTCCCCAGGGCCGGATGGATTCCCTGCTCATTTTTACCAACGTCATTGGGACGTGTGTGGGGCCGAGGTGACCAAGGCTGTTCTTCGGATAGTAAGAGGGGAGGACAATGTAGAATGTATCAACGATACTTTCCTGGTTCTCATCCCAAAGGTAATGAGCCCATCCTTGCTCAGTCAGTTTCGGCCTATTAGCTTATGCAATGTACTGTATAAAATTGCTTCGAAGGTGATTGCAAACAGATTGAAGCAAATTTTAGCAGACATCATTTCAGAGGAAAAATCTGCTTTCGTTCCCGATAGACTTATATCTGATAATATAATCTCAGCATATGAATGTTTGCATTTTATGAAAGGCAGCAAATCAAAGAAAAACAGTCATTGTGCTCTAAAGCTAGATATGATGAAAGTTTACGATAGGCTTGAATGGGATTATCTTCAAGCTATAATGGGGAGACTTGGTTTTGCCCAGCAATGGATAAATGTGGTAATGAACATGATCAAATCAGTTTCCTTTTCGATGTTGTTCAATGGTGAAAAGTTGGAGGAGTTTAAACCTAGCAGAGGTATTCGGCAGGGAGATCCCATCTCCCCTTATCTTTTCTTGATAGCAGCGGAGGGCCTTTCGTGCCTACTAAAATCAGTTCCTCAGTCGTCAGCGTTTACAGGAGTCCAGGTGGCGCCGACAGTCCCGGTTGTCAACCACTTGCTCTTTGCTGATGATAGCCTGTTGCTGTTCAAGGCGAGTGTAGAAGGGGCAGAAGTAGTATCAAACCTGTTGGAGACTTATTGCAATGCATCGGGTCAAAGAGTTAATAATGAGAAGTCTTCTATCTTCTTTAGCAAGGGCTGTCCACAGGTGGTGAGGGATGGAATAAAAAACACCTTACAGGTTCATGATGAGCAGCTAAGTGATCGGTATTTAGGGATGCCAACTGAAGTGGGGCATGCTAAGAATGGCACTTTCAAATACCTCAGGGACAGGGTATGGGAGAAAATAAAGGGGTGGATGGAGAAGCTCCTATCCTATGCTGGCAAGGAGGTCTTAATCAAGGCAGTGGCCCAGGCTATACCCGTTTACTCTATGTCTTGTTTCAGGCTTCCCAAAGGCATTACTGGAAGTATAACGTCTATGATTAGACAGTTCTGGTGGGGGAGCAAGAGAGGGAAAAGGAAGCCCTGTTGGGTATCATGGTATGTCTGCACCAAACCAAAATATTTGGGAGGACTTGGTTTTCGAGATATGGATCTGTTTAACTTATCACTGTTTGCAAGACAGGCATGGCGCATAATACAGTCTCCTACTACATTGAGTGCAAGAATTTTGCAAGCTAAGTACTTTCCTTCTACTCCCTTCCTAGAGGCAGAACTAGGAGGCAGACCGTCGCAGATTTGGAGATCTATTTTGGAGGGGAGAGGAGCACTAGAGCAGGGCCTGATCAGAAGAATTGGAACAAGGAAGGACTCAAGAATTTGGGACCAGAATTGCCTTCCCCGCTCCAGACTCATGAGACCGTTAGTCTGCCGAGTGGCTGATAGACCGGAGATTGTTGCTAAGTTAATTGATTCCAGCTCAGCAACGTGGATGGAAGAGAAGATACGCACGGTTTTCTTGCCTTTTGATGCCAATACAATCCTCAAGATACCGCTGTGTACCAGAATCATTGATGACTTTTGGGCATGGGGAGAAGATGACAAAGGAGCATTTTCTGTACGGTCAGTGTACAAACTTTTGTTGAAAATGAAACTACAAGGGGAGGAACTAATGCAGCCAATAGGAGGACACTCCAATGAGGCAACAAAGGAAGTAGCTTGGTCCTCTCTTTGGCACATCAAGGTTCCATCCAAAATAAAAGTTTTCTTGTGGAGGCTCTGTCACGAAACAATACCAACTGCCGGGGTGTTGCATCATCGGAACATGGCGATGACTAGTGTGTGCGCCTTCTGTTCGGCTCAAGATGATTGGAAGCATGCATTGATAGATTGTGCAATGGATAGAAGCGTTTGGTCTCTGTGCTCAGAGGAAACAGTGGAGATAATGCTTGAAAACTTGTCTTTTGACACAAAAAACTGGGTCTTCACAATGCACGACTTGCTACCGCATGAGGAATTCACTCGGATGGCTGTGACTCTTTGGGCCGTTTGGCGAGCGAGAAGGAGAGCTATACATGAAGAGATTTTTGATAGTCCGTTCTCAACCAACTCTTTCATAATGCATTACCTGAGGGATCTGGAGTTACTTGAGAAAGGAGAGAGGGGGACACAGAAGCAAGCAAGTCGTAGACCAAGTGGATGGCCGGCTCTGCCGGATGAGCATGTAAAGATGAACGTGAACACGGCGGTGTTTATGGAAGGAGATTACGGTGCAGTTGGGGTGGTGAGCCGAGACCACAGGGGCAGGTTCTTAGGAGCTTCAACTTTAAAAATCAAGTTCATCACTGATGCAAGCACACTGGAAGCGATGACAGTGAGGGAGGGGCAAGCCTTGGCAGAGGATCTTTATGAAAACAGAATTCAGATTGCATCGCACTGCAAGCGGGTGGTAGAAGATGTCCACAAAAGCTCGTCGTCTGAGTATGGAGCTATAGTGCATGAGATAATTCATCGTACTAATCCTTTTATATCATGTAAAGTAGTTCATGAGTTTAGGAGCTCGAATGTCGAGGCTCACAATCTCGCTAAATATGCATTGTTTTTGGGTTTTGGCCGACATGTGTGGTTGGGCCAGCCCGGGGAGCTTGATTTTGTACCTTCAAACATTCTGGGAAGTGAATAAAGCATGCGAGGTTGTCTCAAAAAAAAGGTGCTCACATAAGGCGATGGAAAAGGGATTTTCCTATTTGGCGCATATGCGCCCGCTTGCCAACCGGCGCATGCAGCGCTCGCACGATGGGCCTGCCCAATAGCTTTTTCTCGTCTCTGTTTTAAATCAGAGAAAAGTCTGTGTTAGCTGTGATTCGAACGAGGGACCTCGCACACGTAGTACCACGGGTGCAACCAGCACGCCAACACACCTTATTTGTTTAGTGTGAACTTTTACTATCTTTTACAATTTCCCTTTTCTGTTTTCCTTTTTTCCTTTTTTCCTTTTCTGTTTTCCTTTTTTCCTTTTTTCCTTTTCTGTTTTCTTTTTTCCTTTTTTTCCTTTTCTGTTTTCCTTTTTTCCTTTTCCGTTTTCCTTTTTTCCTTTTTTCCTTTTCTGTTTGCCTTTTTTCCTTTTCTGTTTTCCTTTTCTGTTTTCCTTTTTTCCTTTTCTATTTTCCTTTTTTCCTTTTCTGTTTTCCTTTTTTCCTTTTTTATTTTCTGTTTTCCTTTTTCTGTTGTTTCCTTTTTCTTCTTTCGAGTTCGATGAACATTTTTCAGGTTTGTGAACTTTTTTTCAAATTCGATGAACTTTTATTCAAATTCAATGAACTTTTATTGAATCTAATGAATTGTTTTCAAAATCGATGAACTTTTTTTCAAAATTCGATGAACTTTTTTCAAATCTGATGAACTTTTTTCAAAATTTGATGAACTATTTTCAAAAATCAATGAACTTTTTTTCAAATCTGATGAACTCTTTTCAAAATCGATGAACTCTTTTCAAAATCAATGAACTTTTTCTAAATCTGATGAACTTTTCTCAAATCCGATGAACTTTTTTTTTCAAATTTGTGAACCTTTTTTCAAATGCGATGAACTTTTTTTCATAAACGGGATGAACTCTTTTTCAAAATCCATGAACTTTTCCAAATTTGATGAACTTATTTTCAAATTCAATGAACTTATTTTCAAATTCAATGAACTTATTTTCAACTTCAATGAACTTTTGTTCAAGCTATAAAGTAAAACGTACAATATTTAAGAAATTCGAAAATACAAGTTATAGAGTAAACTGTATTATTTTGTGCAATAAATGGCGCGGCTCTTATGGTTCTTATAGTTTTCGCGTTTGATTTAAATCACTATTCATCTGAAGCTGTAGTGGTTAGCCGAAAAATCCCGCTGCCTTGCTGCGTGAGTTCGACCCATGGTTCTACCACATTTTTTTTTCTTTTTTCACGCGACCGTTTACTGCTCGCTCCGTCTGTAGGCCAGCCCACTTGGCGCTGCCAGCAGGCGCCGGTTCGCTTCCCCGGCGCCGAAGGAATATTCTATTTGCCGCTCGTTGCGACCGAGCAGCGACGCAACGGGCCGGCCTGTTTTAACCGTTCCAGCCCTCACGGTTTTGGGAACCTTCTAGAGGTTCAAAGCTGGTTTTTTCCGGTTTTGGAAACCTTCTAGAAGGTTCCTGAACCGGTTTTTTATTTTCCTTTTTTTTCTATTTCTGTTTCTTTTTATTTTCTTTTTTTCTTTTTTGTTTTTCAAGTTCATGTTTTCTCTCTCAAAAAAATGTCCGCGCTTTTACAAAAATGTTCAAAATTTGAAAAATGTTCGTGTTTTCAAATTTTGTTCATAAATTCAAAAATTGTATGCATTTATCAAAAAATGTTCAGAATTTTCAAAAAATATTTTGTGTTAACAAAATTGTTCAGAATGTTTTTGTTCAAAATTTTGACAACTTTTAAAAATATGTTCGCGATTTCAAAAAATGTTTCCGTTTCAAAAATTGTTTGCACTTTTCCAAAAATGTTCATGAATATCTGAACATATTCGTTTTATATTTTCTTCATGTATTCAACTTTTTTCACGTATTCAAAAAACCTTCAACTTTCATATTTGTTTGGAATTTTTAAAGTTGTTTTCTATTTCTAACTTTGGTCTAAAAATGTTCTTGTTTCCTTTTCGGTTTCTTTTTTCTTTTTCATTTTGTTTGAAAAAAGTTCATGTTTCAAAAATTGTTCGTAACCTTAAAAAATTGTTCCCACTTTCAAAAGACCTTCATTTTACAAAAAATGGCCGCATTTTCCAAAATTGTTCATAAATTCAAAGAATGTTCGCGTTTTAAACAAAATGTTGTGGGATTTAAAAAATGGTCCCTTTTGAAAAAATGTTCATATTTGCCTTTTTTGGTTTTCTTTTTTTCCATTTTCGTTTTTTCTGTTTCAAGTTTTTTGTATCTCTCTTTCCTTTTCTCCTTTTCTTTTTTATTTGTTTTGTAATTATTTTTCTATTTGTTTCTTCTTTCTATTTTTATTTTCCAGAATTCTAAAATTTGTTTGAAATTTCAAAAAATGTTCTAAAGTTAAAAAATAGTTCCTATTTTTAAAATTTTGTTCAGAAGTTCCAAAAAAATCATGATTTTTTTTACAAATTGTTCGCATATTTTGTAAAAATATTCACCTTTAATAAAATGTTCATAAATTATAAAAAAATTCCTGTTTTGAAATATGTTCTGAATTTCTAAAAAAATGTTCGCCTTTCAAAATATGTTCATAAATCCAAAAAATGTTCCGCTTTTTAATTTTTTTGCCCAAATTCCAATAATGATCATAATGTTCGTTTTTTGACAAATTTTTAAAACCATTCAAAATTAAAAATTCACAATATGTTCATAATATAAAAAATTGTTTGTCACTTGAAAACCATTCAAAATTCAAAATATTTTCATAATATAAGAAATTGTTCACAATTTCAAAAATAATGTTCACATTTTTAAAAATTGTTTGGGAATTTTGAAAAATGTTCTTGTTTTGCAGCTCGGAATTTTTTATTCAAAATTTTCACAACTTTTCGAAAAATATTGGGATTTTAAAATATGTTTGCATTTTCAAAAAGTGTTCATACACTAGTAGAAAAGAGGGCTTTGGTCCACCCCGGTTTAGCCCATTAGTCCCGGTTCAGTCCAGAACCGGGACTAATGGTGGCATTAGTCCCGGTTCGTGCACCCAGGGGCCACGTGGGCAATTTGTTCTGGTTCATTTGGACCTTTTAGTCCCGGTTGGTGCCACGAACCGGGACTAAAGGGTGCGATGCCCATTAGTACCGGTTCGTGGCACCAACCGGGACTAAAGGTTAGACCTTTAGTCCCGGTTTAAGCTACCAACCGGTACTAATGGGGTTTGAGGCATTAGTACCGGTTCATGGCACGAACCGGTACTAAAGGTCACATTTTCAGTTTAAAAAAAATAAAAGAAAATGATGAAAATGTCAAAAAAATAAAAAATAATAAGTTTCCCATGTGATATGTGGTCTAGTTGTTGGGAAAATTTGCAAATGTGAATTTTGACTTTATTTGCAAAATCTCTCTAGAATTTAGTAAAATGGGCATAACTTTTGCATACTGACTCGGATGAAAATGTTTTTTATATGAAAAATCATCTACTCAAAAAGTTACATCCAAATTTAACCAGGGAAACCTTGTTAAACGTTTTCAAAATCCTCAAAAACCTAACAGAAAAAAGTTACGGGGCTTTTAAGATCTAGAGTGGAAAAAATTGAAAAAATTTCAAACTATGGTCAAACAATGGTCAAATAATGGTCAAACTAATTATTCTAGAATATTAGTGTTACTAAATAATTATTTTAGTTATTTTGAATTTTGGTCAAATCTGGTCAAACTATGGTCAAACTGTGGTCAAACAATGGTCAAACTAATTATTCAAGAAATATTAGTGTTACTAAATAATTATTGTTTTTTAAAACAATAGTTTCAAACTCAAAGAATGAAACGTGTCACTTCATGCTCACGCAAAATTCCTGAGGGTTAATAGGATTGACATCTTACTATTGTCAGGAAAACAACAAGTGCAGACTTGGAAACGAGGGAGAATAGAACCCGGAAGTTAAGCGTGCTCAGGCTGGAGTAGTGAGAGCATGGGTGACCGTTCGGGAAGTTGGATGATTAGGAATGAGGAGGGGTGATTAGAGATTAAAGGATAAATTGAGCAGTGATGAGGGGTGGTGATTAGAGATTAGAGGTTAAAATAATTTAGAAATTTGAATTTTTAAAAAAAAAAATCAAAAAAATTTCAAAAAAAATCATAAAATTTCCTTTAGTCCCGGTTAGTGTTACCGGGACTAAAGGTGGAGCTCCACGTGGCCGCGACCTTTAGTCCCGGTTCAAAAACCGGGACTAAAGGGCCTTACCAACCGGGACTGATGCCCCCTTTTCTACTAGTGATAGATTCCAAAAAAAATGTTCATGTTTTCCTTTTTAGATTTTTCAAAACATGTTCTACTTTCAAAAATTATGCATGAATCCAAAAAATGTTCGTATTTTCCACTTTTGTTCTAGAATTTTAAAAAATGTTCCTAGTTCAAAAAAATTGGTCATAATTTTCAGAAAATGTCTCCTTTTGAAAACGTTTCATTTTTTTTTCAAATGTGTTAGCAAATTTGGACAGTGTTTACGTTTTAAAAATTGTTCAAGAATTTAAAATAATGTTTTTTTTAAATTTGTTTAAAGTTTTAGAAAATGTTCAGATATTTCAAAATATGTTAATTTGTTCAAAGTTAGAAAATTTTAATGTTTCATAAAATGTTCATGAATTTTCAAAAAATGTTCGCATTTTCAAAATCTGCTCAGAATTTCAGAAAACATTCAGAAATTCATAAAAAAATGTTCTCCTTTGCCAAATTTGTTCACAAATTCAAAAATCTTCTTATTCTCATAATTTGTTCGTAATTCAAAAAAATAGGGAATTTCATAAATTGTTCTTGTTTTCAAAACAATGTTCGCATTTTTCAAATTTTTTCTGTTTCAAAAACCATTCGGATTTTGTTCAAATAACTATTAGTAGTTAAAAAAAAATCTCATTTTCAATATTGCTCCTTTATTGTATTTTTCAGCTTTCGCAAAAAATCGTTTTGGGAAAAACAATTTACGTTTGTGAGCAGAAAATCTCATTAGATTTTTTTTAAAAAGAAGTTGCTCAGCTAGTGACGTCGTTCTCTCACGGAGATGATGTGTTCGGGCCCAACTAATGTTTTTTGGGATTTTTTTTGTGAGCTATTCCTTTATGTTTTGCTGGTATTGTTCATTTCTTTAAGGGCCGCGCTGGAAATCTTCGACAATAGGCGTCTGGTCGCGTTTGCTAGCAACGCGTGCGAGTAAGCTGGTGATCGGGGGTTCGAATCCCACTAGGTGCAGGTATTTTTGTTGATTTGCAAATGCGGGTCATGCTAATGGGCCGGCCCAGGTCAGCGACCTCCTGTGCGAAGCCTCGTCTGTTCGCCGCAATACGCGGCATATAGGAGGTCTGGTGCTAAGGCGATAAATAGGGAAATCCGTATTCGCCGCATTATGCAGTAAAGTGTCGACCTGCCGCACACCCATCGATCGTTCGCGGGACGGCCAATGACGGATGCTCTCTACAGAGAAAATCCCCCAAAAACGAAGAGAGCGAGGAATCAAACCTCAGACCTCCCACTCGTGGAGGTGGATTTTACCGTCTTAAGATGGAAGAAGATTCGTTCTCCTATCCATTTCTAAGTTAAGCAAGAGATAACTCATAATTTGATATGTACTCGCACTCGCATCTTGGGTCACTGGAACCTGATGATAATTACTCACTCCTTCATCCTGAGAAAGGATCTTGGCTATGAAAAAAAATTGGATCACTAGCTTGCGTTGCTAGCCACTGGAGCTTAACAACGCTAGTGTCATACCGTGCAAGAGGGCGTCTATTATCTTTTTTTCGCATTTTTTCATTTTCCTGTTTCTTTCTTTACTTTATTTTTTATAAAAATCGTAATTTAAAAAAGTTCAGTATATTCAATACTTTGTTTGGTTTTTTAAAAAATGTTCGATTTTTTTTGTTCAGGATTCAAAAAGAGTTTCATTCTTTTCAAAAAATGTATAAAATTTTGTTTGTGTTTTCAATATTTGTTCGGAGTTTCAAATTTTGTTCGTGATTTTCAAAAAATGTTCGCGTTTTCAATTTTTTCAATTTTTCAATCTTTTGGAATTTCACATTCATTCCCATTTTTCAAAAATTCTTCGTGATTTTCTTAAATTTGTTCGTGTTTTCAAAAAATTGTTCGCAGATTCAATAAATGTTCAGGTTTTCTACTTTTTGTTTAGAATTTTTCAAAAAAAGTTCCTGTTTTTAAAATTGTTCACGTATTGAAAAAAATTGTTTGGAGTTTCAAATTTTGTTTGCGTTGTTTGACAAATGTTCAAACTTTGAAACATTACTTACCTTAAAATTGTCATAATTTCCAAGATTTGTTTGAATAAAATTGAATTGTCGAGTTCTGGCACTGTTGTTATTCTTAGATATTAGCGCTGCAAAGCGGACAGTTGGAATCGTTAGCCCGCATGGCAATCTACAGGACCTTTGTTATTGAGATGTCTGGAGTTCGGTTCCTCTTGAGCACGCTTCTTTTTTTCCTTATTTTTCCCTGTTGCGCTGCAGTACCAGCGGTGTCTGCTATGGGCCGGCCCAATCGGTTCGTCGCTTGTGCGAAGGGGCGTCCTTTTGCCGCAAATTGTGGCGAACAGGAGCTCCCGATAAATACGGGTGCCCCTTTTCAGATGATGATTTTAGATTCAGTCTTCCGATTTTACTGGTATGGTTCTTTGGCCCAGGTTCATTTTTTCCCTGAAATGAAAAGGGTGCATCTTTTAGATCAAAAGTTGGCCGGTGCGGTGGCCAGCCCAGTGTGGGGGTGCTGGGCGTCCCTTTTTATCTTTATTTTTTTTTCTTTTCTTCTTTCCCCTCGTTTTCCATTTTCATTTTGAACAAAATTTCAAGAAATATGGACAAAATCGCAACTTGAAAAATGTTCACTAACACAAAACATGTTCAAGAATTCAGAAAAATGCTCATGATTTTGAAGAATGGCCGTGGATTCGAAAAATGTTAGTGTATTCAAAAAACGTTTATGATTTAAAAAGTGTTCACAAATAAAGAAATGTTCGTGGATACATCAATTGTTCCCGAAAAACAAAAGGAAAAGCGCAAAAAAGGTAGACAAATATGGATATGTGTTTGCTCGTTAACCAGAAACCCTCGCCATAAATATAACTAACCCATGGCCTGTAGCAATATGGAGTGCAAGTTCTCCCACATGCGACCTTAAGACCTCTTCCAACGCAAAGGTGCTTACATAAGGTGTTAAGTGCATTAAATTGCTTAGCAACTCAACTCCCCAATGCATAGGTGCTTAACTTGTTGCTGCCAAGCTCACTTTATTTAACGATTTAGCACCTAAACTCTTTCATGCATTGGTCAGTTTCTTTCATTGAAGTGCTTTGCCTAAGTTCACGCAGTTGGCATTGGTTCTTTTTGGGGTCACCAAAGTGCTCTCTCTCTCCTTTTTAATTATTGTGCCATGTCATTTTCTTGCTTATGTGGCATGCTTAGTACCTATCCACGGTGGAGCAGTGGGAAGGGCCTAAATGACCCATGCCTAGCGACGGAACACATTCTTTTATTTTTATTTTTTCTCCTATATTGTTTTTGAAACAGTGTAAATGTATAAGTATAACTATTTTTAAAAATAGTATTGCATATTAAAATTTGTTCATCATGTCTCTGAAGAAAATATATGTCATTAGAAAAGTGTTCAAATACTTTAAATGTTTGTGTAAAAATAAAAGTAGGAAAAAAATTAAGTTCAGTATGTGTCCCCCGCATGACTTAATTTACTCGTTCTTATCATCCTCATCGCATATTTTAAATGACCAAATTGAATCTATATACAACAGAGTGCTATAGTATTATCTATCTCCTTTTGGTGTGGCAAAACTAAATTAATACCCCCACCATTCTCACATGTATCAAATGCCATTTTTTTGCATTATTGTTTCCTACCCTTGTTAACCATATATTTTTTAATAGAACACTACTACCTAGAAGCAAATAATAGGGCAAGCAATGTGGTGGAGAATGACATTTGTTTGCATCGGCGGAATTGCAGTTTTTAGCAGGATTGTTCAAACCGCTGATGATATTTTTCGGTTGTAGATCAAAATTTTCAAGAAGCGGAGCAGATGAAACGGCTCGAATGGCTTAAGCAAGAGAGGCAAAAGAGGATAGTGGCGCACCTAATCCTCAGAAAACAGCAGCTAAAGCAAGCGCAGTGAGATGAAAAAGGAGAAAAATGACAGCAATGAAAAAGATGAATCGTTGATTGAGCGATTGAAAAAGCTTGCTCGACCTAAAACAAATGCTTCAACATTGAACCCCAAGTCAGCGAATTAGTTTTGTTGATTGATTGACGAGGTCAACAATTCGATTTGTATTGATTTAAAGTTGTTTGTAAGCAGTTTGTTTGTATAATCTGTCCTTTACAGCATTGTATTACAATCTAAACATTAACTCTCGAGTATATACTTGTGGATTGGACATATTGATTTTGAAAACTGGTGTACTAGTTCTGGAGTATATACGCTGAAGAATGACTTAGGTGAATATCCGTGGATCAGCTGAACATATTCTCTGTTTTTTTTTTCTTTTCAAATTCCCATACTGTTGAGTTGATACCTTCTTTTTAGGGGGAAATGAGAGTTTTCATTCAACAAGAGAATCCCAATCTTCTGAAAAACAAAACCGTCGAACTGGTTCTTCCATAGCTTAAGCTCTTCAAAGGCACACCACTAATCCCAAGAACTGGCCCTAAAAGCAATAGCGGCTGCCACAAAACCAAACATGTTGTGGCAGGAACCCAACCGCCGCGGTGAAACTTCCCCGCCTCCGGCCGTCGGCACCCCATGCCGATTCTGGCCTATTCTCGCTGTCGCATGCCACCGCCACGACTCCGTTGGCAGCCCCCTAGCCCCGCCGTTCATTCCCGCCGCTCATGACTTCCGTCGAAAACATGACCATCTGAAATGACCTGCGATTCACGGTAGCTTAATTAGCATTCACGGCTATTGAACCACCGAAATGTATATCTCGGTACATTGTATATATATACTGAATCACCAAAGGCAATGCGCCCCCTCGGCGTAGGGTGTGGGACCAGCTTGTCAGGTGGTGGCCACATGAATGTTTGCTATTCATTATCTTTGCCGAGAGCAGCTCTCGGCAAAGCGTCCCCTCAGCGAAGGATGTGGGACCAGCATGTTTGGTTGTCGCCACGTGACTGTTTGTTATTCGTTGGTTCTGCTGAGAGTAGCTCTCGGCAAAGATGGGCCACGTGGCAACCGTCGTCTCCGTCTGTCATTCGTGAGTCAACTTTATTTTGCTGAGAGATCCAGTTTGGATCTCGGCAAACCCTTTGGTAGTGTCCGACAGATGGTTCTCGGCAAATTTCTATTTGCCCGAGAAGTGTACGTTGGATGGTCTTTGCCGACAACAATTCTCGGCAAATGCTTTGCCGAGTGTTTCTGGCACTCGAAATAGTGTTCGATTCCAGTAGTGACTAGGGATTTTTTTGCGGCAGCAGTTGTCAAGGCCTTGAACTCTATCTTTTTCTCTGGTTGCAAGACTTTGGTAGAGAAGGATCTGATACGACACCTAGGACATCGAAACTTGCAACCTACTCTTGCTGATTTCTTCAATCTTATTTCCAGTATCGCTTCTTACGGTATTGAGCACATTCCAAAGATCAAGAATCTTATGGCTCATAATCTTGGGTAAAAAGCTTTCTCTAGTAGAACTCCATCTAGTTGCAATTTTTTTAAATCAAAGACTCCAGATGCAACTCCAAAATGGCTTTTGAAGTCATCTTATTTCCAAGAGGAAATTTGATCTCTGTACACTCCCTAGGTAGCTAATAATAAAATGTGGAGCCCTATTTTGAAAGTTGTTGCTAAAGAGATGGATACATGCATCGGTCACAGGCACATCAGGAATCAAACGATGGATACATGCATCGATCACATATCACACAGATGCACAAACAAACATTGCTACACATTACAGATCCGAGCAGTGCTATCGCTGCCTACCTAGTGCACTTACGGCTACGGTCACAAGTACTCCCTCCGTTTCCAAATATAAATCTTTTTGGAATTCTCAATACGAACTACATACATATGTATATAGACATGTTTTAGAGTGTAGATACACCCATTTTTCTTCATATATAGTCCATATAGAAATCTTTCAAAAGACTTATATTTAGGAATAGTGGAAGTTACTGCCTTGCATGCTTACGTGACTACTACTATTTTGGGTTTTTATCATTTATGCCATTGGTTATGTCCCACTACTCAGTTTTGCCACTAGGAATTTTAACTGCTCAAAAATGCCATCGCTTTGTTAGGCGCATGCTCAAAAATGCCACTGGAGACTATTACTGTCAGCTCAAATCCCGTTTTCCATGTTATAATGACAAAAATACCTATGGACCAACATGCCAACTCTCCCTCTATCTCACTACAATAAATTGTGAGCCCCATTTGATCCCAACATCGTTCTTATTTTTCTCTAAAACTATTTACTTGTTTACTCCCGACAAGTGAGGCCCACACTTATTATTGTGAGATAGAGTGAGCTGACTTGTGGGTCTAGAGATACTTTTGTCATGTAACATGGTCAACGGGTTTGACTAGGCAATAACAATGTCTAACGACATTTTTGAGCAGACATCTAATGAAACGATGGCATTTTTGAGCAGTTGTAATTTCTAATGACAAAATTGAGTAGTGTGAATAATAAAACCCCTACTATTTTATTCGGCCGATTATGCGCAGAAGCTAGCTAGTAGTACATAGCCAGCTAATTGGCCGCTGGTCGCTCACATCCTGACATATCTAGAGCCACTGAACTAAACAAACTACAAACATATATAGCTAGAGAAACCAACAAACAGACAGAGCGACTAAACTGAATTTAACAAACTACTCCCTCTGTCCCATAATATAAGAGCATTTCTGGCATTATGTAGTGTCCAAAATGCTCTTATATTATGGGACGGAGGGAGTAGAAGGCAGCGGGCGGGATAAATACTCACGTTGCATGCTCTACTCACAAGAGCTAGCTTGAGGTAGTGTGGCACACCCGTCTGACTGAGTCACTCGCCGCAGTTGATAAACCTGTGTGGCATAAACTTTTTAGCATCGGCTTCACTGAGTTTGTAGAAGGCACACCACTCGACATGGTGGCTGACATTGGTGTCGATGCCATGGTTCCCGTACTCACCGTAGTAGATATGGCCCTCATGGCCAGGCTTCGCGCCGCCTTTGACAGGTTGCTCGGCGCGTCAACGATCGAGTTAATGGAGCAGAACATGTAGATGATCCAGGTGTACATGTGATTACGTATTACGTGATATAAATAATGATTATAATAACTATCGAATAAATATAACATGGTGAAGTGGGGAGGGGAGGGGGGCAAATGCCCCCTGTCTACCCCATAATAGTGTTGATGTTTTTTTTTGTGAGAGAAATTTCCAATCTATTCGTCAACCCGTCAACCTATCATGGCCAAAGGCCATCGGAGGTGGGGCAGATCCACGGCAGCGCCGATGGAAGGAGGAAGGATACTTTTCTTAATAGCGTTGATGTTATGTCCTACAAATCACATTTCTATTGTCTAGGTGTATTATTGCACAACAATTAAATGAACATTACACTACATTGCATGCAAACAAAGTACCACCTAGTTCATGAAACATTTCTTTCATTTTGCATTATCATTTCAAGGTAGTTAGGTTCTCAACACTTTGCAAGAAAAA
>NC_041389.1:724413266-724420160 GCF_002162155.2 Triticum dicoccoides | reverse complement strand
CCCGCACTTTGCTCTCGCTCGCTGTGTTCCGCTGCCGAACTCCCTCTCTTTGCTTCGCTCTCCCCCTCTCTACTCTGGCACCGAGCTCCCCTCGCCTCATCGCTGCGCTCCACTCGGCTCATCACGCTCATCCCCTCCACATTCCCTCGGCTCGTCACACATCCCTTGGACCAAAATATTTGACCTTTTGGTCCAAGCTGGCGACAAATTGACGGATCCGGCGTCGGCGAGGCCGGATCCGGTGGCAGCGAGGCCGGACACGCCGGATCTGCTGGCTGTCAGGCAGGATGCCCCCCACCCCCATCCCCGACGCATTCTCAGGCAAGGAGGGAGGGTCAACACCAACACCGTTGAATCCGCTGGCGCCAAAAGAAGGGGCTAAGGTATGGGTCTCTGATCTTGTACGGTCTCAGCTCCTTGGATCTTGGTACGGGTCTCCTCCTCTTCATCTTTGTGCAGTTTCTCTGTCCATCATCGTTCAGGGTGACGAGATGAGCGCTGATCGTGAGAGCTGTGCTTTTTGGTGGGATTTCAAGAACACATGGGTGAGGAGAAGAAGCAATTCTCTGCTATAGCTAAGGGTGATTTCAAGAACAACATCGTGAGTTACTCCTGTTAATTCTTTTGCAGATTTATTTCAACCGTTGTTGCTTCTAAATTGTGAGATCTGTGCTTAGTTTCTCCACGCTTGAATTGAAGTGTTCACGCTGCCCGGCAGATTAGACTACATGCCATGCTTGAGTTGGATAGTCAGTGCCACATGGTGTTTATTTGGAGAGGAAGGCTAGTTGGCAATATTTGATAAGGATGTGATTAAGATGGATGAAGAACCAAATCTAGCTCATTAAGATGTATGCGATTAAGATAGCTACAATACCTAATTAAATAGCTAACCAAGTCAGTAAACTGGACTGCGTGAAAGATTCCATCACTCATTTTAACAGCTACTCCATGATTAAAGAAGTTTGGAGATTTTTTGTTTGTTTGTTTCTTTAATACTCCAAAAAGGTTTGATTAATGCATGCTTTTCTTGTCCATGAAATGCAGCTTATATACTAGTGAGAGAAGTGTTCTGGTGACCTTGTGTTGACATCAATATTGACATGGCCGAAACCCTAATTAATATGGCATCAAATGAAAAAGTTGTCAACATGAAAAAGTTTTTTTTTTTGAGAATCACCAATGCGGATCAACACTTACTGAGTACATTCCTTTGTCACTATAACTCACTAAGTTCACTCTTGCTGCAAGGTTGTGTGCAAGCATATTACTCCCTCCGTTTCTAAATATAAGTCTTTTTAGACATTTTAAATGGACTACAACATACGGATGTATGTAGACATATTTTAGAGTGTAGATTCACTCATTTTGCTCCGTATGTTAAATGGACTACACTCTAAAATATGTCTACATACATCCGTTCGACCTGATGTGACCGCATGATCGAGAAGAAATTAAGAGACCCCATGACCGTTCCTTGCAATAGCACCACACGTATCCGCACCCGATCGAGACAGCGTCAAAAGCAGCGTCAGTATTCTTTTTTTTTGCGGGTAAAAGCAGCGCCAGTATTCAACTTCACTGAACCGCTTGGGGGAGGGATCCATTATTTTCCTGGATTCCAATATGGGCGTCAGTATTTAGCAAATCTACACTCTAAACTATGTCTATATACATCCGCATGTGGTTTTTATTATAATCTCTAAAAAAACTCATTTTTTTTTGGAAAAAATATCTCAAAAACTTATATTTAGGAACAGAAGAAGTATATTATCTCTTAGGAACCATGAAAGCGATAGCGTGAGCAGTAATTTGTTTCGACCATCTGCATCACATGAGTTGAGGATGCCTTGAGCCAATCACCATGGTGTCATGTTCCAGTGCCGAGGCGGAGTACCGTACTGTGGCTAACGCCATCGCAGAGTGTTCATGGCTTTGCCAACTCATTCAGGAACTACATCTTGATGTTCCCAAGGCCACCGTCATCTATTGCGACAACGTCTTCGCCGTCTACCTCCCCGCCAACCCTTTTAATCATCGCCGCACGAAACACATTGAGCTTGACATTCACTTCATGCATGAGCATGTGGCTCTCGTGCGCGTCCGCGTCTTGCATGTTCCCACTGCTCAGAAATTGGGGTTACCGACAACCACCTTCGAGGAGTTCCAGTCCAGTCTATGCGTCATAGGTGATGTATTGACTCGGGAGCGCTTTGCTTTATATAAGAGTTTGTCTAAACTTGTCCTTTGCTATAAAAAGGATTGAGATAACTTGCTCCACCTTTGCTACACTTGTAATTGCTACCCATTACGAATTATCTTACTATCAAACTATCTGTTACCAATAATTTCAGTGTTAGCAGAGAATACCTTGCTGAAAACTGCTTCTCATTTTCTTCCGCTCCTCGTCGTGTTCGACATTCTTACTTATCGAAGGGACTACGATTGACCCCCTATACTTGTGGGTCATCACGCACCCTCACCAAGCACCCCATGGTGTTCAACCCCGGAGATCTTGTGTGGCTACACCTTCGCAAAGACCACTTCCCCAATGAGCGCAAGTCCAAGATACTACCTCATGCCGATGGAGCCTTCAAGGTGCTAGCACGCTTCAATGAAAACGCCTACAAGATCAACATACCACGCGACAAGTACAATGTGAGCGATATCTTCAACGTCACGGACCTATCTCCCTTTTCATGATGATGAGTTTTTTGATCCGAGGTCGGATCTTTCCCAAGGGGATGGGGGGAGATGATGCGGAGCATCCTATGGTCATGCCCATGGACCTACCGACATCTCACCAAGTGCCAAGTGGACCGATGACATGAGCACGTGGAAGATCTCTAGAAACCGAGGTGACATCTCTCCTTTGTGATATTTCGTATGACCCAAGCGAGACATGGCTACTAGCTACCTAAAGCCGGAATGCTATGTGTGATCAGGTACGTAGAAGACGCTCTCGGAGATGCTCGTGACGATCGACAAGTCCCCAAGTACATGGATGAAGAGGACCGACAGAAGGATCCGAAAGGAGTCTACAGGATCCGAACATCCAACCCTTGAAGATATCTGCCATAGAAACAACCCAGCAGCCGAAGCTACAGGGCCCGGACATCTAGCCAGAGCCCGGACATCCGCCCCCCTCCCGGAAATCCGACACCCCATATCCATAGAGCAACCAAAACCGGCCCCCGCCAACTCAGACATTCGACACATGTCTGCGCATAGTGAACGGGCCGAAGGCCCATGCATCTCTCCCACTCATCCCACCTCCATACTTGACTATATATAGATGTCCTCCTCCTCCTTTTAGGGGTGGCATTGTGATAGCTCATTGTTGAGATAGAGCTTTGCTCATCCACTTATCCCTCTACTCCATTGGAGACCAAGGCCTCCTAGGAGAAGATCCCCCAAGTGGATTCAAGACCCCCTTGTGGGAAGATCCTATATGGATTCAAGACCTCTCTCCTCATAGGATTGGGATGAACTAGTTACACCCTTGCATCCTCCCTTGTTGTCCTTTGATCTTTGTTACATCTATGTGTATGTGGATGTAGTACATGTGTGACTATTTCTCGTTGATTTGAGTGTTCCTTCTCGTTCCCCTCGTGTTTTCCTCTAGTGCGTTCATCGTGTTCTTCGGGGACCCCCTCCAAATCATGAAAGACCGGCCCCTAGGGTTCCACCCTACATCACCATGGGCTCACATCTGCAATGTCCATCTCACTTGTGTAGAGAAGGGAAAGTAGTGTCTGAAACCCAACTCGGTGCACCCACAGTGCACCCACGCAAGAAAACATAGCAAAATATTTCAAAAAAAAATCCAAAACTTTGTTTGAATGATCATCAACAAATTATGGGTGCTTGCAAAGTTATCTTTGTTGTACAGAGCTCCTCGAATGTTATTTGACCACCAAACTTTGCAATTATTGCCACGCCTTCAACTTCTCTGATAGTATTTCATACCAGACAAAAAAGGGAGAGCCATTGGCACACTACCGCAATTGTTGCCACGTCTCAGACTTCGCTCAGCCTCAATGCCAACACCGACATCTTCCGCGGGTTCCGCTTACCTCCTCGGCTAAAGATCACACTCACAATGTAGCAGTTCAACCGGACAAGGACCCAAAACTAGGTGAGTCAAGCGGACATGACCCAAACTAGGTGAGAACTAGGTAAGTTAGATGGTTCGTCTAATTGCCAAACATTGACGCGTAAACTTATTGGTATATGCTACTGTTCAATTGTATTTTATTCATCTTTTGTATATTGTACTCCCTCCGTCCGAAAATACTTGTCATCAAAATGGATAAAAAGAGATGTATCTAGAACTTAAATACGTCTAGATACATCTTTTTTATCCATTTTGATGACAAGTATTTCCGGACGGAGGGAGTATTTCAACAATACATTTTGGAGTCACTTTGGGGAAACATCAGTCTGGTTCCTCTAAGCGCAAGAGGAAAGAAAAAGAACAGAATTTAATTGATAAATCTTATAAAGGTGGAATGGATAGATATGTTAGAAAAGAAGCACCGCCGGTGTCGTCCCATAATCAGTCTGTTGACGCTTAGTTTTTTTAATGAGATAGAGCCTCATATATCAGTTTTGCACAGGGCCTCGGATTTTGTCCGCCCGGCCCTGAATAGGGGGTGGCAACAATGCTGCCTCCAAGAACATCAACGATGCCCGTAGCCGCCGCCATCACTAGTCACATGCCCAAGGCCGAGATAGGGTCTTCACACAAGCTCATGTACAAAGCAACAGTTTTTTTTAGCATACAAAACAATGGTGTTGACAAGTCCGCCAAAACATCACCACCAACAACAAACCAGCCCACAAATAAAGAAACCCACCGCAACAGAGCACCAACAACACATGCGGAGGCTACCGGTGTACACCCACCAACACAATAGTGTTTGCTCAAAGAAAAGAAATAACCAACACAACAGTGTGAATCTGAAGATCCAATTGTATTATAGGTGAATTGACATGTGTTTTGTGAGGGTGGATTGCTGTTTTTTTTCCGAGAAATCTGGGGGTGTGTATCAATACTTGTGGCATCAACACATAAACATTTTGTTTTCAAAAAAGAAACACATAAACATTTTCTATGCTAAGAAAAAACATAAAGGTTTTCAATTGATATTCCTACTAGAAAATGCTAAGAAAAAACATGAAGGTTTTCAATCAAGTCGAAAATTTTCATTTGTCCTCGAGAAAAAAGAAGCGAAAGAGGCAACCTCGACATCGACAACATGGCGGCGGCGGATCTGGGCTATGATTGAGCTTATCCGGGAGGAGGTTGTCGATGAGCCACCGGAGGCGGACCTGGGCCAGAGCGGGATGGGGGTGGTCGCGGAGGTGGCCCGGTAGATGAGGAAGCTGCGGTGCCTCATCCTCTCCAATGTGGTTTTAGCTCAATCCAATCCAATCCAATCCAATCCAATCCAATGAATCAGGTATGAGTTGGCCCCAAGTGCCTTCATCTTGTAGCTTTTCTCTTTGTAGTTGCCTCTCAGTGGCTTCTTTCTTTCAGATTCAGATTCAGATGGATGGATCTGCTACAAAATACTACTACAAAATTCATCAGCTGCAGCCTGCAGCAGGACAAGATTAATTATATATATTGGTGAGTTTTTAAAGGATTAATTGGTAACGAGCATTTCTAATTTTCTATCGAGGAGAGGATAATATGTCCGGGGCAGCATCTGCGTTTCGATTTTGAAAAATAAGAATCAAGGCACACTCGAAATTCTGTCAGTATTTACTCTCTTTGCATGGTTATTATCTACACCTGTTCTGAATATATATATATATATATATATATATATATATATATATATATATATATATATATATATATATATATATATATATGACATCCTCTTGCAACTTCAGTCATGCCTTTCCATGTTTGTTGATGCACAGATTGGGCTCACTTTAGCTCACAACTAGCCAGCCCAACTTATACAATATTGAAAAGACGAAACGCCGTTAGCCAAGTCCGATGGGCAATGGGTACTCGAGTTGGGTGTCATCTCTCTTTTGGAACCAAGGATTGAATATATATGCCTCATGAAGAATACTTACATACATATACTTCTAGCACACCAGTATCTGCCATTTCTGTTATGCACCAAAGCAACAAATGATCGAGTTGGTATCTGGGTTTGGTCGCCGCCGGCCAGATGAGACATCGTAGCACTTATACCTAACCAAATACAGTACAATACTACTTACAAAGCTAGCAAGTTGTCAGGCTTAATTAATCAAATCTACCACCTGCTAAAAAGAAATTCGAGCTAGCTAACTCAGAGTAGTGTCTCTCCTAGTTGAATGGGATGGGCTCAAGGCTCAACCAACTCTCTGCTTTTTAATTCCTTGAGGTTTGAGTGTTTGCTTGAAGGAGCTGTCTTGTCCACCTACCCCTACACAAAAATACCATTATCTTTCCCCCCAGAACCCATGAGAAAAACACAACTTGCATCCTCTATACTCTCATGGCTCATAAACACAGCAATACTCTCGTGGGAGAAAGAGAGATCAATAGCTTGGATAAGGAGCCATGAATGAATGGCAGTTTGTTTACATATTTAGTTGCACTTTACACAAACCACTCAATTGCACTTTAAAATTGCTGTGTTTGTGAATTGTAAGAGTGCAGGCATATAGGGAGCCTGTCTTTGAGCAGACACATCCTTTCAAGTATTTGTGTGAAGCCATCGGTGTGTACGTAGCTTAATGATATCTTCATACTTTTGAATGCATTCCAGAAAGGACTACGATGTACGCAGGCAACCCAATCCTCACACAAATATTTCTGGTTAGCAGTCTTGCCATTAGTGGACTTGTGGGTGTGGGGTTATTCTTTCAGATTTGATCTTTGTC
>NC_041389.1:724372638-724413040 GCF_002162155.2 Triticum dicoccoides | reverse complement strand
GGGATATTCTCAAAAATATTGCCTACTTTTTTTAGAATACCATGAAATCTTTGGAATAACTAAATAAAAGTCCAAATACAAAAAAAAAATCTTTCGCTGCTGGTTAGAAATTAGAATTAATAACTGAGAGACAAGCTAGAATGATTGAATGTTTCTTCCTTACATTTTTAGTTGTCAATTTCTCCATTAACTGCCCATTTGCTTTGTTTCAAGCATTGCACTCAGATTTTCTAGAAAGTTAATTTCAAGTTTGCGGAAATTAAGGTAGAAGAACTTGCTGCTGGTAAGTGAAGGTGGTCCCTGGCTGTCAGTTCTATTCTCATTATAGAAACATGTATATGATTACTTTACTGGATAAGAGTTTGTGACACATAGATAATTTTACCGTTTTTATAGATGTGTCATCTACACCTGTTCTGGACATATCCTCTTGCAACTTCAGTCAGCCTGCAAGCAGTGATTAGGTCCCGCGACAACGGTGTTCCTTTGTCGTCCCCTTTCTAGAGGCATTGTTGTTGAAGCATCTTTCATGTTACCACCTGGGGTTGCCCTCATTCATGGTTGGTGTTGTTCCTGCTACAACTGTTATGCTTATCTTTTGTTATAACACTAAGGACCAGCTGTCAATCATTTTCTTTTTTGGAGAAATCGATCAAGCTAATTTATGTGTGCGCTAGTCCTGGTCTGGTTTGGGTTTTCTCAAAGGCATCTGGAACAACAAGTTGCTCTTATACTAGTATATACTACGAAACAACGTACGGGTACTGCCTTTGTCATGTACTCTCCTATGCCACCACGCGCATCGATCTTGGTTAAAGTGATCAATCCTACTTGTATGTTAAGAAATTCATCGATTAGGTGAACGCATGGGTTTATGAATACAGTACTACTAGTTGTGCCTCTAGGTTTTAACTATGCCCCTAATCACATTGATTCATGCACGAACCACTGGCGGCAGCATGTGAGGGCTGTCCATTCAACACAAAAATATGATGAACTCTCCACTTTTAATATGCCGGCACATGCATGCATCAACCACGGCAGCATGTGAAGGCTGTCAGGATTCAGGTGTGTGACGGCACATGCATCAGCGCTTATATAGACATCAGGAGATAAGATGGAAGAGTTTGTAAATTATGATTCAAGATTCCAAGAGCCATATATGCTTTTCCTTTAGTTTGGAATTTGGATCAGGAGGACATCAGAGTGGAGCATGGTCATTTCTTGCAGATCCGGTAGAAGAAGCGAAGGATCCACCCCTGCCGCTTGCAGATCCGCCGCCCATGGCCAGAAAAATCTGACCTTGGCCTCACCATCTTCTCCACGGAGCCTTTTTTTTTTGAAAAGGAGGGACTCCCCGGCCTCTGCATTTCTCCACGGAGCCTACTGAGGTGGTAGCGTGGCAGTGGAATAGAGGAGGGATACAAGGCGTGCGGGAGCAAGGCGGCGGCGGCATGGGGGAGCAAGGCAGCGGCGACGTGGTTGGGCGCAGTGAGGAAGATGCCGACGGCGGTGGATACGAGAGGAAGAAGGCGAGCGAGGCTGTCCGCGACCCATTAGAGGTGATCTGGTCGTGTCGCGAGCGAGGGCAAATTTGGGAACTCCGGAAATTCCGTAGCCTAATTTTTTTGACTGGGATTACCTTTAACAACTTATATTTTGGGACAGAGGGAGTACTTTTTTTTACCTCCGACTTATTGAAAAATACAGTGAGTATGTAGTACTCCCTCTGTTCCTAAATATAAGCCTTTAAAGAGATTTCACTATAGACTACATACGGAGTAAAATGAGTGAACATATACTTAAAAGGCGTCTATATACATTCGAATGTAGTTTCTATAGTAGAATTTTTAAAAAGACTTATATTTAGGAATGGAGGGAGTATAAGGCAAATGTTTTCTTAGTGGATACACGGAGTAAGCCGAGTGGTTTAAAGTCGGACGCGCTTGCTTTCTAATTAAAAGACCGACCACCAGCTCCCACTCGCACTCTCACCAGCTCGCACTCCCACCAGCTCCCACTCCCACTCCCAGACGCCACACCACCTTACCAATTACCATCGCCGCGCCGCCCAACTCTCCTCGCCTCTGCCCCACACATTTCTCGCAGGCCACCTGAATCCACCGCTAGCAGCTGCGCTTCCACCACTGCTCCGGCTCCGGCGAGGCGGCCGGCGGAGTGCAGATGGCGGCGGCTCTCGGCGCGGCGGCCACGCTGCTCGGCAAGGTGTTCACGATGCTGTCCGCGGTCCCGGTGGCGGCATACGTGGACAGCCTTCAGCTCGGCCACAACTCGGAGCAGATCAAGGACAAGCTGCTGGACACGCAAGGCCTGCTGCACAACGCCCAGGCCCAGGCCGAGGGGAGCCACAACCCTGGCCTGCACGGGTTGCTGGAGAAGCTGAGCAGGGACGCCGACCAGGCAGAGGACTTGCTGGATGAGGTCCACTACTTTCAGATCCATGACAAGCTCCACGGCACCAGCTACGCCACCACCCAAGAGGCCGGCCATCAAGCTCTCCACGCCTGTACTGCTCTTCGCCACACCCTTGGCAGCTTGGTACAGTGCTTTTCTTGCTCGCCTACACCTAAGAACAAAAGGGATGATAGTGATGCTGCTGCTGCTGTTGCCGGTGCACCACGCCACGTCACCACCACCCTAGGCAGCTTGCTCCACTGCTTTTCTTGCTCCCCCTGTACACCCAACAGGAATGGTGGTGGTGATGCTGCTTCTGCTGCTGCTGATGCCGGCCTCACCAACTCCAACTCTGCTAGTGCTAGTGCTGATGGTGATGATATGCTGCATTTCGACAGAGTGTCCGTATCCAGCAAAATCAAGTCCCTGTTACAGGCCATGCAGTCCCACTGTGATTCCGTCTCCAATTTGCTCATCGGCACTATCCCAAGCAGCAGCACGCCAGTCGTCCTACGTCGGCCTCAGACTGCTTCCATGATTATACAAAATACGTTGTATGGCAGGAGAACCATTTTTGAGGAAACTGTCAACCGTATCACTACTGCCATACAGACTGTTTCTGTTCTTCCTATAGTTGGTCCTGGGGGTATTGGGAAGACAACTTTCACCACTCACCTCTACAATGATGCAAGGACTCAAGAACACTTCCAAGTCAAGGTCTGGGTATGTGTATCCACTGATTTCGATGTGCTTAAGCTCACCAGGGAGATCCTTGGCTGCATACCTGCAACTGAAGAAGAAGGAAGCAGCAGTGTTGCAAATGAAACAGCCAATTTAGACCAGCTTCAGAAATCCATAGCAGAACGTCTCAAGTCCAAGAGGTTTCTAATTGTCTTGGATGATATATGGAAATGTGACAGCCAGGATCAATGGAAAACCCTGTTAGCTCCGTTCACAAAGGGGGGAGCCAAAGGAAGCATGCTACTTGTCACAACTCGATTCCCAAAGGTAGCAGACATGGTGAAAACAGTTGATCCACTGGAGCTGCGAGGTTTGGAGTCTAATGACTTCTTCACATTCTTTGAAACATGTATATTTGGTGAAGAAGAAAAGCCCAAGCATTACCAAGATGAGTTTGCTGGTATTGCACGAAAAATTGCAAACAAGCTAAAGGGTTCCCCGCTAGCAGCCAAAACAGTTGGTAAGCTATTGCATAAGCACCTTTCTCAGGAACATTGGAATGGAGTTCTTGAAAAGCATCAGTGGCTAAAGCAGCAAGATAATGATGATATCATGCCATCTTTAAGGATTAGTTACAATTGCCTCCCTTTTGATTTGAAGAAATGCTTTTCCTGTTGTGGCCTTTTCCCTGAAGATCATGAATTTGCTGCTTCAGAAATCAATCATTTCTGGGTTGCAATAGGCATCATAGGCTCTGGTCACCCAGCCGATAGGAATTACTTGGAAGAACTAGTGGACAGTGGTTTTCTCATGAAGAAATTCGGTGATCATGGTGATCGATTCTGGTATGTAATGCATGATTTAATGCATGAGCTATCTAAGAGTGTTTCTGCACAAGAATGCCTCAATATAAGTGGCTTAGATTTCAGAGCTGATGCCGTCCCACAATCTGTTCGGCACTTATCCATCAACATAGAAGACAGATATGATGCAAATTTTGAGGAAGAAATGTGTAAACTAAGGGAGAGGATAGACATTGCTAATCTGCGGACTTTGATGATTTTTAGAAGATATGAAGAAGAAAGAATTGCCAAGATTTTGAAAGATAGCTTCAAGGAAATAAATAGTCTGCGTGTCCTATTTATAGAGGTGAAGTCTGCACAATGTTTTCCATATAAGTTTTCAAAACTTATCCACCTCCAGTACCTCAAAATTACTTCATCTTATTTCCGTGACAATGAAATGAGGTTACCTAGTACACTGTCAAGATTTTATCACTTGAAATTCTTGGACCTAGATGGTTGGCGTGGTCGTTCTGATTTGCCTGAAGACTTTAGCCACCTTGAGAATTTACATGATTTCTGTGCTAGAAGAGAACTCCACACCAATATTCGCAATGTTGGAAAGATGAAGCATCTACAGAGGCTAAAAGAATTCCATGTTAAGAAGGAGAGCATGGGATTTGAACTGAAAGAACTTGGGGCATTGACAGAGCTCAAAGGAGCACTGATTATACGAGGTCTTGAACACGTGGCAACCAAGGAGGAAGTCGCTGCAGCCAAACTCCTGTTGAAAAGGAATCTCAAGGAGTTGGAATTAGTATGGGACAAAGATCAACCAACTACAGATGCTGATCATCTTGATGCTCTTCAACCACACTCTAATCTTAGAGTACTTACAGTTGCAAATTATGGTGGTACCGTTGGTCCTCGTTGGCTGTGTCTTGACATGTGGTTAACAAGCTTAGAGAGACTCGCTCTAGAAGGAGTATCTTGGAGCACCCTCCCACCTTTTGGGAAGCTACCAAATCTCAAGGGACTCAAACTGAAGAAATTTTTTGGAATTCATCAGTTTGGGCCTCGATGTGGTGGCGCTCCAGGCAAATGTTTTATGCGCTTGAAGACAATTGAGTTTTACGAGATGCCAGAACTTGCTGGATGGGTTGTGGAACCTAATTGTTGTTCCTTTCCAAGTCTTGAAGAAATCATATGCATCGATTGTCCCAATCTCTGTGTGATGCCCTTGTCGGAGGTATGCTGCACCAATTTGCGCAGACTTGAAGTTTCTGGGTGCCTCAAGATGTCTCTGCCCTCCATGCCTCACACCTCCACACTCACAGATTTGGTTGTCAAAAGAGATGGAACGTTGCCTTCAGAAAAGTTATTGTCTTATGATGGAAAGAAATTGGTTGTTAGTGGGTATCGCGGTGCTTTGGCCTCCCACAATCTGGATAAAGTAGAAGATATGACCATTGGAAGATGCGACGGTTTGTTCCCTGAAGAGTTGGATGGCAGTTTTGTCTTCAGTTCAGTTAAGAGTCTCAAATTAGATGTATCTCATTTTGCCAGGAAATCATCATCATCAAAAGTGTTAAACTGTTTCCCAGCTATTTCTGTGTTGATGATAAATGGAGATGGAGACCATGACTATGAGGAATGTGTAATGCAGTTCCCAGCATCCCGCTCACTGCAGGAACTTACCTTCGAGGGCTGTAAGGGACTGGTTCTTGTGCCTGTGGAGAAAGAGAATGCAGGAGGAATTCAGGAGGACAAGTCATTGCTCCAATCATTAAGAATATGGAGCTGTGGAAAATTGTTCTCTCAGTGGCCCATGGGAGAATCAGAGACCATTTGCCCTTTCCCTGCTTCCCTGAGGATACTTGATGTTCGGCACGAGGCAAGCATGAAGTCAATGGCTCTGATCTCAAACCTCACGTCTCTCACCACTCTAGAGCTACACTGTTGCGGTAATTTAACAATAGACGGATTCAATCTTCTCATCACAGTCAACCTCGAACAACTGCTAGCTACCAGCTACAACGCCTTAGCAGCAGATATGCTCTCAGAGGTGGCCTCTCAGAGAGCCAAATTATTGCCTGCAGGTTACATCTCTAGATTGAAGGTACTCACCATGCAAGGCATCTGTGGATTGCTTGTTGCTCCTATTTGCCACCTTCTAGCCCCGGCCCTCCACAGACTTACATTCATAGGAGATCAGGGGATGGAAAGCTTCACAGAAGAGCAAGAGAAAGCTCTGCAGCTCCTCACCTCCCTCCAGTCACTATCATTTTTGTTCTGCGAGGGTCTGCAGTCTCTCCCTCAAGGGTTACATCGCCTTTCTTCTCTCGAGTCGCTATGTGTCCATGCGTGTAAAGGAATCCGATCGCTACCCAAGGAGGGCCTCCCTGTTTCGCTGAGAAAACTCCAGATGACAGAGTGGCGTCGCAGCGCTGAGATAGTGGAGCAAATTGTGAAAATCAAAAGAACCAACCCAGATTTATACGTCTTTTGAAGGTAACACTTGTCGCCTACCTATTTTTTTGTTTTTCTATTTCTGAAGCGAGGTTTATTCGCCATATTTCTGCCTAATCTTAACTTGTCAAATCTTACAGATACAAGTTGTTAAAGCTGCACATTAATCAGCAGGTGCGAGATACAACCAACCGACTCGTCATTCTGCAACACAACGCTAGCTGTTAACTCTTCATTCTGCTACATGATCGATATTTCTCTGCAAGTCAAATCTGCCGGTTACGGTTAATACCTCCAGAACCAAATTTCTGATCCTTAATTTATGACTGCATTCATTTCATAGTGCAAATTAAGCAACCACTTTGGCTTGCTTATGTATCTTTCTCCTGCTTGCTTTCTCTATCTAGTTTACAATACGTATGTGCTTAATTTATGACTACATTCACAGTCCAACGCACGCCTCTTTTCATCCAGCTCTTTTTGTACCCCTTTTCTGCTAGTATATTACCATGAAGTGAAATGAAATTGAATTCTACAAGAGAGAAGATAATGCTTGCCAATTTGTTTGAAGCTTTCTTGAAAAATGGCCTGATACTGAATTATTCTCTCGCAGAGTACCGAAGCAACCTATGCTAGCTGGGGCAGAGTACTGAAGTCTGAAGCTATTGTACCCAGCTACGTACGTACAGTCTTGCAGGGAGATTGCATGCATACAGGTTTAGGTTTCATCGGCTGGCATTGATCCTTGACTCTATCTATCTAAGGTAGCTGGGTGTTTAAGCTACCTTGTTCTCTCTTCATATTCTGACCCAAGTTCATTTATTGGATCCTGCAGTCCCAGTAGTGAATTTCACAGCAGATTCAGAGCAAACAAACAAACAAACAGAAGTGAAGCAATTGTCTGTCTTGATATGCTGAAAGGTCAGTACTTACTTGACACTCTGTTCTCATTTTTCGGTTTTCCCTACTACCTAATATAATGCTCAAATAGGAGTGCTGTGCACTGAAACATACATTGTAATCTCTCTTTGAATTACTCGAATCTGTCCGTCGGCCACATTCCTCTTAAAGCACCAGCTGATACAACAATTGTGTTGCGTGTTTGCAGAACTGGATATCGATGTAAGTGATGGCTCGCAGTGGGATGTCCTTCCTGAATCAGCAATTGAAGATTGCTGTTCTCATTTAGGGGCCTTGCTGCTTCTCCTAGCTTGCCATCAGCTGGCTGCAGCAGCAATTGAAGATTGGTGTGCTTTAAAGGTCCTCTGGGAATAAATCAATGTACTACATTTGAAATTTATTGTTTATAGTATCTTTTGTATGGTAATCTACACATCTTTTTTTGAATATGGGCATCCGAACATGTGCAACTTCAGTCAGCCTTTAATCAGTTATTATTCCTTTTCGTTGTTGATGTTCAATGTTACACAGATTGGATTGTATTGGATTGGCTTTTGATTATTACTGGGAACGAGCATATTAATTGGGGATGGATAGCTTCTGCTTTTGTTTTCACATTCTGCTGTTCCTGTAATCTTGGTTCCTGTTTATTTTCTCCATGGCACACCCAACCATTTTTCGATCTGATCTGTGGAGTCGCTCAACCATATCTTAATCTCTTCCTCGAACGAACCAACGAGCCATACTCCATTCTGTGCAGAGTCATACTCCATTCTCTTGTCGTGGGTTCAGACTTGAGAGAATTTTTTTTATTTTTTTTGAGCATCAGACTTGAGAGATAGGAGAGCAATTAGCCTGTTACGTCAGGACGCTCGCTCGGTTCCATGTACTGGTTTGGTCCGGGTTTTTTCCCGGTTTTCTATTGTTTCCTTACCAATTTCTTTATGGTTTTCTGTTTTTTCTTCATCTGTTTTCTTTGATTCTTTCATGATTTCACTGTTTTTTTTTACTTTGTTTCTTTCTCGGTTTTCATTGGTTGTTTGCTTTTCTATCTTTTCATGTCAATTATTTTACTCCCTCCGTCCGAAAATACTCGTCGGAGAAATGCATAAAAATGGATGTATCTAGAACTAAAATACGTCTAGATACATCCATCCCTCCGACGAGTATTTCGGGACGGAGGGAGTACATACACATTCAACATTTTTGGGTAGATATTAGGAACATTTTTTGTATACAGGTTAACATTTTCTAAATACATGATTACATTTTCTGAAAACTTATACCTTTTAGGTTTAATTTGTAAGGTTGTCGATGTTTCATGAGATGTTTATTTCCATTGAGGATTATAGCTATGTTTGTTGTTTGTTTGTTTGTTCCCATTTACAATCCTGTACGCTGCTATATACTGTGCTACGTTTTCTTCTTGTGTGTATTTGAGCAAACAAAATGATGAGAGAAATTATATCTTCAGTTTTCATCTTTCATGTCTTTCAGTCCATCTCAGATGGTTTTCTCCACTATATACGGTGCACTACTGTTTGTAGTATCTGATATGCTTACTCACTTACTCTCTGAGATGCTAGTTTTTTTTTTTGTATGGAATAAAATGCTGGAATTGCTTGAGCCTTTTAGGTGGTACTCCCTCCGTACCAAAATATAAGAAGTTTTTGCTCTTCAAATTGGACTAGAAAAACATCTCTCCCGCCTGTGTTTTATCTAATAATTTTTATCATCCCAGGTATTGCTACGCAGATAATTAAGAGACATTCTGATTAATTCACTAATCGGTCTGCTCCAGCGAAGCGCTTGAGGCTGAGCCTGAGACCGGGTGGTCGGAGGAGACGAGCTGATTTGAAATCAAAAGCAAAAGGGATACAGGAGTACAGCATGTGCTCTATTAGAGAAAATCGGTGGGAATATAGAAATTCTATGCTTATACTTGCAATGTACCTTGGGTACCAAAGTATTATTTCTTGCTTGTACTAGTGCCTCACCAAAACAAGTCATAATATGCACGAACGGAGAGCACTAATTGCCTCAGCGGAACAACTTCAGATACATCCTATAAATTGATGCTTCCAAGTCTGCATAGGCACCACCAACATCAACCTGCATGTTTGCGCAGCCGCAGCAACCAAACATCAGCAACGATAGCCAGTTAGCCACCACCAACACCAAATCCATGGCGTCCTCTCGCATCCTCCTCCTAGCCGCGATCCTCATGGCCCTGGCTTCTGTCCAGGCGCGTGGCCAGAGCATGCCGCCTTCACCGGCAATGGCATTGGCAACAGCCGCTCGCGGTGGCAATTGCACGTTGAATGGCGCAGTCACGCTTGGAGCGTGTCTTAAACTTCAACCGGGCAGGACAAGCCCGTCCGACAAGAACCGTTGCTGCCCTCGAATCCAGGGGATGCAGAGTGCCGCCGACTGTCTCTGCTTTGCCTTCATGCTGGCTGGTGGCCTTGTCGCCAGCAATGCCGCCGATGGCGTCAATTCCGTGCTCGGCGTGTGCGGCATGGCCCGCATCCCCAACCTGGTTTGCCTAGTGGCCTCTGGAACGGTCTAATTGGCCTCGGACTCGCTGGTGAGCTCAATGAGTGTTGGCTGCAGGCAGACTCACACTCTGAGAGGTGCATCAGCGAACCTACGTCACCTATGAAATATAAGTGTTGCCTAAATAATCTGCCTACTAGCATGTACTGGTTTTGACCCAGCTTACTATGCGCATACTCATTTTCCAAATAAATAAGAATTTGCGATCTACTTATCATACTTGTTGTGTGGGCCCATCTGACGACTATGTATTTAGAGCACCTACAACCATAGACACCAAAATCCGGCCCTCAAATGTGTGCGGGCGCGCCCGGTCGGACAGTGACCGGACAACACAAAAAGTTGATTCCGCGATCACAAACACGATTTTCAAAGCATCAAATTCATATTATTACATGGAACATAAAACTAAACTTGGGCGGAGCTTCGTCCGGCTCCGCCCTGTCCATGACCGGTGGATGGCTGCGCCACTCGAAGTGTTGGTGCAGTCGTTGGCAAGGTAGAGTAGGACACGAGACATGTACCGGCTCATGGGACTCGACTCTCCGCTGTCTCCCATGTCCTACTCTTCCTCGTCGGAGCCTTTCGCCGTTGGATGTGATATCGATTATGGATCAGTCGTGGCCGGAGCCGCCGGCGTCCACCACAGCGCGGTTGTGGTGCCCGGGGTCGGTGGGCACTATACATGGCGCTGGAGAGTGCGACTCCACCTCACCAACGTCCGCCGCAAGGGTTGACACAGCCTTTCGCGCCCACTATCTCGCCCGGCGGGCACGCCGCACCATATTTGCGTCGGACGACTCCCATGCTTTCACCTATTGCATGGAGTCTCTCACAGGAGAGCAAACATGAGGCCATTGTCGAGGCAAAGCTGCGTGTGTGACGTGTCTTGACTTCCCAACCATTTTACTATTTCTTGCAGATCCGTTAATTATTTTGGCAAAACGAATGAGGTTGTGATTGTCTTTATTTTTTTGCAGACTTCTAGATCTTACTGAAGGCTTATTTTTGGAATTATTCAAGTTTTTTCTCAAAAGTTTATATATGTATGTCGACCGGGGCAATGGTCGTATTTTGGTATTGGTTGACGCATGTGTGTTATATAGAATGTAAGCATTCTGCTTATTTATCCTTTTTCATCTAATGCTAATAGCAAATATAGTTAGGAACTGGAGAAAGGAAATCGACAATTAGATGTAGGTCATATTATCACAATATCCGCGTTTAGTTATTATTCTTCTTCCACCACCAACACTAACATGCATGTGCACATAAAAAGAGCTGAGCTCTAACCAAATTTGATCAATTCTAAAATAGTTCGTTAAACTGAGAACTTATTTACTTCATTTTTTTGTTTGTCGTTGTAAACTAATAATTATTTTAGTCAGTAGATGTTTGCATATGAAGCGGACTAGGACTTAGAGTTTTGCCACTGTTCTATTCTAATGAAAGCTGAGATGTGATCATTTTCAGTTTAATTGTTGTTCAAAAATCTGATCACTCAAAGGAACATGCAGAAATGGGTGCATCATCAAACTGTATACAAAATGACACTGAATGATGTAAAAATTACCCATTATTGCTATGCCTAGAAAGCAAGTTAGTTGATGGTGCCAAGAAGCCATGAACCATCAACGTGCTATTACTGAAAAATATGATATCTATTTGGATAAGTTTAGAGGCGGAAATGTTTGTATTCTATTAAGTGTTTATAGCTAGAACATTTCTTTTGTCAAGAGATGAGCCCTAACAGGTTCTGCATATGTACGTGGATGATCTTGAAATACCTAGATGGGTATACTCTAAATACCTAGATGATTATTCAGCATAAACAAAGCCACACTATCATTTTAACACAAGAAGCAAGCATTGTTCCATATAGAAATAGCTATTGTTTGTGCTGAGTAGCAAATTCATACTTATGGGCCATCAAGAAAAGCAAAATCACCCATGCCGGTGAGATATACCTGTTCCATATGACGCTGTGGAAGTCTTTCACCTTGGCGAAGCACCACCGGACCGTCGCAAGCATGCCATAGCTCCATGTCTAACGCTTCACCAGAACTCCCAGCACAAAGTATTCATCATGTGAACGAGGCATACAATTCAATGGACCATTCATCTTAACTTATAACTGTTAGCTCTAATCTTGATTTAGTTATTTGCATGTAGCTAGCTGTGTTCCTGTAGTTCCGGCGAAGACACGCAAGGCGAGATTCTGGAGCGGCCGTGCGATGCCGTAAGTCCGGTGATATGCCGTTGGTGGTGTGACGCTGCTGCAGTGCATGCAGGAACAATGTATCGCTGTTGGTGGTCAGACTATCAAAACTAGAAATTCTTTATGAGGCACAACAAAAGCACCAGTTCATCAACCTAGACGACAATATTAGTAAAAGCTGTCTTTTTCTAGAAAACAATGCTTGTTCGCCTTGAATATAAGAATATAATCACTGCTCCTATTAAGAAGCGAGACAAGCGTCCAAGCCCACTTATTTGCTTCCTCACCATCCACCCAGGAGTAAAGGGCAACCTGGTGCATGTAGCTCCCGCTTGCGCAGGGTCCAGGGAAGGGTCCGACCACTTTGGGTCTATAGTACGCAGCCTTTCCCTACATTTATGTAAGAGGCTGTTTCACCCAGGAGTGTTCTAAAAAAAACAATTACACGCCACGGAAGCTCAATTCAGGCAAAAGAAGCCAAGGAAACGCACGGCCACCAGATACAGCAAGAGAAGCAAGGGAACCGAAGCGCCGGAGTTAGCCATCTCTGCAGTACTCCCTCCGTGTATTTCTTAACGGAGGGAGTACTTACTAGTGCTTATTCTCAATCCACCATTCCTTTCCTTTGTTCACGCTATATATCTACCACAGCCACTCACTGGTCTCATTATCTATATATACTGGTACAATGCCCGTGTCGTTGTCACAAGCCAAAAAACTTATATATTTATGAGTGTATTGTTATAAATATCGCCCCTTCTAATATATATTTTCTCGTCCCATATATAAACACACTGCAGCGACAGGTTCAACATGCATAAGAAAAGACAATGAGATAAAATTCTGCAATTAATGAAAATGCACTTCGTTTAAAGTGTATATATCTTTGTAGACTAAGGCATAGCCTAGTGGTGGAAAGAGGCTAATATCTTTCCACCCACCCAGGTTCAAGGTACGGTACTTGCAATTTGGATTTGTTACACCAACTATATTGCAGGGGCCTCCCTTACAGTCTTTCTATCAAAAAAGTGTATATATCTCATTGAGTTTTCAAACTCTCCCAACAACAATGGCTTAGGGTTAAGTGGGTTTATTATGAATGGCTCGCAAATGTAAGAGATAAATTGTATAATATTATCAAATACAAGACAGATAAAATGAAAAGGGACAATTATACATATGTTGTAAAAATGACAAGTCACCTTCTCAGCCCAAGCTCAAATGAGCTCTAGTGAACAATAAAATAAAAAAAATAAAGAATAAAAATATGAATTTTTTTTGACAAACATTGATAAATGTTCTAAGAGCTTGCAAAATTTCATCATGGAATTACATTCCTAGAAGTTTTGCCAAATAAAACTAAATCGATATTCTGAAAATGCTACTTGATTTTGTTCTAATTTTGCCACGACTCCCACAAATGTGATTCCATGATGAAATTTTGCAAGATCTTACTCGATATTTGTCACAAAAAAGAATTCATTTTTTTAATCTTTTTTGATATTACTGTTCACCCAAGCTCATTTGAGCTTAGGTTGAGAAACTCCATTTGCATAAATATGGGTGTATTTTCGGTCCCATCCAGCTATGGCTGCAAATAGTCGAGCTCGAACTAGTTAGCATTAGCTTAGCTCGGCTCATAAATTCGAGTCGTACAAAATGGCTTGTACTCAGCTTATAATGACCTTGAGCTAATTTTGAGCTAAATAAGATGATAAAAATCCTATAATCTAGGACCATTTGTCCAACTACATAGACCACACCAACGCAAGGAAACACAAGAAGGTACGTTTGTCCATAAATAATAGGGTACTTAGCACACGACTAACCACATATTAACACACACGTATAGCTAAATGAATTACAAAATTCCTGTAATTTGATGCTCCTTTGGGCAACAAATACTTTAACTGAAAGGTGAAGCAGAAGTATGAATTACTAACCATTACTAATGACCCATCTACACAATTGAGAGATTCTATATGTAGTGTTAGTATTATGCATATGAGAATATCACAAAGATGGACGTGTGCTTTCCTGCTCTGATCCTTGACCATGAGCTGAAGTGTTATAATTTGCTTATTGTTCCTTGGTCCTGCATGCATGGAACCAAACATTACTCATAATCCTTTTTACATAACTAAACAAAAATTAGACCAACGGGGGAGGAGCCCTGTGACATTATTAGTAAGAAAGAAGGTGTGGGACATCAAGTTTTAGATCTGTGAAATAAATTCCGCCCGTAGGACTGCGGTGCGTGCTCTTGCCACTGGGCTAGATGCCAATCCATTTTACGCGATTAAACTAAACGTTGAAAAAAAGTCTAAACAACTTCACACAAATAAAATGACATGTTTAATGAAACAAATTCAGTGAAATAAGTGTTCATGTTGGCGAACACATCAATATAAAATGGAAAGTATCAATCAACTTTCACAAGTGCCGTGTACCCTAAACCCTAAACCCTAAATCCTCGTTGGCGAAGTCGTCCCACCACATACCCCTCACTCCGGAGCCCCATGTACGAAGCAACACCGTCAGGAAGGGGTGCGACGACAACGACGCTGTTGCCCAGACATGTCCTAGGGTTTTCCCTGGCACATGGATAAAGAAGGTGAAAGTGGTCACCGGACGCCCTCCAAGGAGGAGTTGTGGCACCCGCTGGCGTCACCGCATTGGAGTTAGACGAGCCAACAAGGATTTCTCCCACCCCCAGAACACCACTTCCCAACCGCTCTGGAGTCTTCCAGCCAGCACGCCACCCGCCTGCTTGCGCCACCACGGTTTTGATGCCACCCACATCGTCTCACCGTGGCCCCCATCGCGAGACCTAGAGGACAGAAGATGAGAACGCAGGGAGCCGGGGCCAGCAGCACCACGGCCGAGGAGGAGGGAACAACCTCCACCGCCGTCGCACGAGAGGCCAGTGCCTCCAGTGCCATTGCGGTAGCTGGTCGGACGCAATAGTAGGAGGCAAACCAGGCCACCCGGGCTCAGATCGAGCCCACCAAGGCCCAATCGGGCTCAGATCGAGCCCGTGAAGTCTCCACCGCCATGCTGCTGCAAGCGACGATGGCGACGCCACCACCCAGGTTCTCGCCGCCCCACCGCCACCTCTAGGAGGCTACGCCGCAAACCGGAGCCACCGGCCCGCCCCACCCAGATGGGGCCCGAAGGGGCCCAGATCTGGCACGAGCAGGCGCCGCCAGCCCGCACCGCCGTGGAGCCCCGCCGCCAACCGCCGCGCCTCACACCACTGACCACCGACGCCAGCGACGAGCCACCTCGCCGCCGCGCCGCACCACCGCCACCTGAATGCACCGATCGGAGCAGCGTACCCCCCGCAAGAGCCGCCATGGGAGGGAAAAGCTGCGGGCCGCCGCCGGCAGCGCCGCCCGGGCCGATCCCGACGACGTAAGCCGGCGATGGCGGGGAGCAGGAGGCTTGGGGAGGACGTTGGGGAAGAGGGACGAGGGGCGCGGCTGGCCGCCCTCGGGGGAGGGGGTGGGGAGGGGGCGGACGTGGTCGCGATCGTGAGAGGGCGAGGAAGAAATTTGGCCAGCGTACCACATTTTTTTTAGCTATGTAAGAATTCCATAAAATGGTTTTTATGAAGAAAAAAACACCATAATAAACGCCTTCTTTGTTTTTCCTTTTCATTTTTGCATTTTTTTTCTAATATATGGTGAACATTTTTTAAAGACACAATTGAATATTTATTTAGTAGGCGGTGTACTTTTTTAAATATACAATGAACACATTGGAAATTTATTTATTATATGGCAAATTTATTTATATACCGTAGTTGTTATCATGTATGGTGACCTTTTTTCTATTGTACTGTGATTTTTTTTATATAGGCTAAACATTTTCCATACTGAACAATTTTAATTCTTTCTATATTGGTTTTACATTTTTTTAGCTATGTAACAATTTCATAAAATGGTTTTGAGGAAAAAAACACACCATAAAAATAGCATAGAAGAAAACAAAGAAAAGCGCTAAAAACCGCCATACAAAATGCGTAGAAGAAAAATAAAGAAAACCTCCTATGTTGAAGACAACGACTAGGCATGAAGATAAAAGCAAGTCATCCAAAATACAATGAGCAGCAGTTTACTTCACCAAATTTCTCTCTATCTACATCTGTACACTATATATCTAGCTATGCATTGTACTCTCTTAAGTGAGTGTCTACTCCATTCTACTTTGCTAAATTATGTACTGTATTGTTCTCAAGATATTTGACAACATAAAATGAACTACCAACAACAAACACAACAACCAACAAATGAAGTTACGCCTTAGCCAATGGACGGGCCTATGCACGGGCACAGCGTACCGCCACACCTCCGCCTTGTTAGTTAAAAACAATTGTGCGGCAAAGGTCCCCTTTACCCAGTAATATACTCAATATCTTTGGCGTCTGTCACCACCAACTTCAGCAGGTGGTATATTGAGCTTATAATACGTAAACTTGGCAAATCTTTCTTGCAGTGAAAAAAGTAAATAGAATTTTTTATCCCAAACGACTATGCCATGTGACTCTTGGTTGCCCAGTTCCATTTCGCGAGCTCTCGGCACGACGCGTATTGCCCGTGTTTTTGTTTTGCCGAGTATTATTCTGACAGATCTCAGCGAACTGAACTCTCTACCGAATACGCAATATTGCCGGGTATGGTTCTTGGTAAAGGCTGGTGTGGCGAGAGCCCATGAAAGGGAACACGACAAATGGCAGTGCACTCAGGAAGGGTTCCAAACTGGTTTTTACAAAAGCAAAAGGGATACATGAGTATACCATATGCTCTATTAGAGAAAATCGGTGGGGATGTAGAAATTCTACGCTTATACTTGCAACGTACTGTTGGAAATATGCCCTAGAGGCAATAATAAATTGGTTATTATTATATTTCCTTGTTCATGATAATCATTTATTATCCATGCTATAATTGTATTGATAGGAAACCCAGATACATGTGTGGATACATAAACAACACCATGTCCCTAGTAAGCCTCTAGTTGACTAGCTCGTTGATCAATAGATGGTTACGGTTTCCTGACCATGGACATTGGATGTCGTTGATAACGGGATCACATCATTAGGAGAATGATGTGATGGACAAGACCCAATCCTAAGCCTAGCACAAAGATCGTAGTTCGTATGCTAAAGCTTTTCTAATGTCAAGTATCGTTTTCTTAGACCATGAGATTGTGCAACTCCCGGATACCGTAGGAATGCTTTGGGTGTACCAAACGTCACAACGTAACTGGGTGACTATAAAGGTGCACTACAGGTATCTCCGAAAGTGTCTGTTGGGTTGGCACGAATCGAGACTGGGATTTGTCACTCCGTGTGACGGAGAGGTATCTCTGGGCCCACTCGGTAGGACATCGTCATAATGTGCACAATGTGATCAAAGATTTGATCACGGGATGATGTGTTACGGAAACGAGTAAAAGAGACTTGCCGGTAACGAGATTGAACAAGGTATCGGTATACCGACGATCGAATTTCGGGCAAGTACAATACCGCTAGACAAAGGGAATTGTATACGGGATTGATTAAGTCCTTGACATCGTGTTTCATCCGATGAGATCATCGTGGAACATGTGGGAGCCAACATGGGTATCCAGATCCCGCTGTTAGTTATTGACCGGAGAACGTCTCGGTCATGTCTGCATGGTTCCCGAACCCGTAGGGTCTACACACTTAAGGTTCGATGACGCTAGGGTTATAAAGGAAGTTTCTATGTGGTTACCGAATGTTGTTCGGAGTCCCGGATGAGATCTCGGACGTCACGAGGAGTTCCGGAATGGTCCGGAGGTAAAGATTTATATATGGGAAGTCCTGTTTTGGTCACCGGAAAAGTTTCGGGTTTTTCCGGTAACGTACCGAGACCACCGGGAGGGTCCCGGGGGTCCACCAAGTGGGGCCACCATCCCCGGAGGGCTTCATGGGCCAAGTGTGGGAGGGGACCAGCCCCAGGTGGGCTGGTGCGCCCCCCCCACAAGGGCCCAAGGCGCCTAGGGTTTGGGGGAGGGGGCAAACCCACCTAACTTGGGGGGCAAGTTTCCCCTCTTCCCCCCTTGGCCGCACCCTAGATGGGATTGGGGGCAGCCGCACCCCTTGGGGTGGAAACCCTAGAGGGGGCGCACCCCCCTCCGTCTCCCCTATATATACTTGAGGGTTTTGGGGCTGCCAACAGATGAGTTTGACCTCTCCTTGGCGCAGCCCTACCTCTCTCCCTTCTCCTCTCACGCGGTGCTTGGCGAAGCCCTGCAGGATTGCCACGCTCCTCCACCACCACCATGCCGTTGTGCTGCTGCTGGACAGAGTCTTCCTCAACCTCTCCCTCTCTCCTTGCTGGATCAAGGCGTGGGAGACGTCACCGGGCTGTACGTGTGTTGAACGCGGAGGTGCCGTCCGTTCGGCACTAGGATCTCCGGTGATTTGGATCACGACGAGTACGACTCCTTCAACCCCGTTCTCTTGAACGCTTCCACTTAGCGATCTACAAGGGTATGTAGATGCACTCTCCTTCCCCTCGTTGCTGGTTTCTCCATAGATAGATCTTGGTGACACGTAGGAAAATTTTGAATTTCTGCTACGTTCCCCAACAGTGGTATCAGAGCTAGGTCTATTGCGTAGATTCTTTGCACGAGTAGAACACAAAGTAGTTGTGGGCGTTGATGTTGTTCAACATGCTTACCGTTACTAGTCCAATCTTGTTTCGACGGTATTGTGGGATGAAGCGGCCCGGACCGACCTTACACGTACTCTTACGTGAGACAGGTTCCACCGACTGACATGCACTTGGTGCATAAGGTGGCTAGCGGGTGCCAGTCTCTCCCACCTTAGTCGGAACGGATTCGATGAAAAGGGTCCTTATGAAGGGTAAATAGCAATTGGCATATCACGTTGTGGTTTTGCGTAGGTAAGAAACGTTCTTGCTAGAAACCCATAGCAGCCACGTAAAACATGCAAACAACAATTAGAGGACGTCTAACTTGTTTTTGCAGGGTATGCTATGTGATGTGATATGGCCAAGAAGAATGTGATGAATGATATGTGATGTATGAGATTGACCATGTTCTTGTAATAGGAATCACGACTTGCATGTCGATGAGAATGACAACCGGCAGGAGCCATAGGAGTTGTCTTTATTTATTGTATGACCTGCGTGTCATTAAACAATGCCATGTAATTACTTTACTTTATTGCTAACCGGTAGCCATAGTAGTAGAAGTAATAGTTGGCGAGACAACTTCATGAAAACACGATGATGTAGATCATGATGATGGAGATCATGGTGTCATGCCGGTGACGATGATGATCATGGAGCCCCGAAGATGGAGACCAATGGAGCTATATGATATTGGCCATATCATGTCACTACTATATAATTGCATGTGATGTTTATTATGTTTATGCATCTTGTTTACTTAGAAAGACGATAGTAAATAAGATGATCCCTTACAACAATTTCAAGAAGTGTTCTCCCCTAACTGTGCACCGTTGCTAAAGTTCGTCGCTTCTAAGCACCACGTGATGATCGGGTGTGATGGATTCTTACGTTCACATACAACGGGTGTAAGACAGATTTACACACGCGAAACACTTAGGGTTAACTTGACGAGCCTAGCTTGTACAGACATGGCCTCGGAACACAGAGACCGAGAGGTCGAGCATGAGTCGTATAGTAGATACGATCAACATGAAGATGTTCACCGATGATGACTAGTCCGTCTCACGTGATCATCGGACACGGCCTAGTTGACTCGGATCATGTAATCACTTAGATGACTAAAGGGATGTCTATCTGAGTGGGAGTTCATAAGATGAACTTAATTATCCTGAACATAGTCAAAAGATCTTTGCAAATTATGTCGTAAACTCGCGCTTTAGTTCCACTGTTTAGATATGTTCCTAGAGAAAATATAGTTGAAAGTTGACAGTAGCGATTATGCGGACAGAAGAAGCCTTATGTCCTTAATGCACCGCTCAGTGTGCTGAATCCCAAACATTGTTTGTGGATGTTGCGAACATCGGACATACACGTTTTGATAACTACATGATATTTCAGTTAAACGGTTTAGAGTTGAGGCACCAAAGACGTTTTCGAAATGTCGCGGAACATATGAGATGTTTCGAGGGCTGAAATTGGGATTTCAGGCGCGTGCCCACGTCAAGAGGTATGAGACCTCCGACGATTTTCTTAGCCTGCAAACTAAGGGAGAAAAACTCAATCGTTGAGCTTGTGCTCAGATTGTCTGAGTACAACAATCACTTGAATCGAGTGGGAGTTGATCTTCCAGATGAGATAGTGATGTTTCTCCAAAGTCACTGCCACCAAGCTGCTAGAGCTTCGTGATGAACTATAACATATCAGGGATAGATATGATGATCCTTGAGGTATTCACGATGTTTGACACCGCGAAAGTAGAAATCAAGAAGGAGCATCAATTGTTGATGGTTGGTGAAACCACTAGTTTCAAGAAGGGCAAGGGCAAGAAGGGACACTTCATGAAACGGCAAATCAGTTGCTGCTCCAGTGAAGAAACCCAAGGTTGAACCCAAACCCGAGACTAAGTGCTTCTGTAATAAGGGGAACATCCATTGGAGCAGAATTACCCTAGATACTTGGTAGATAAGAAGGCTGGCAAGGTCAATGGAAGTATATTGGATATACATTATGTTAATGTGTACTTTACTAGTACTCCTAGTAGCACCAGGGTATTAGATACCGGTTCGGTTGCTAAGTGTTAGTAACTTGAAATAAAAGCTATGGAATAAACGGAGACTAGCTAAAGGTGAGCTGACGATATGTGTTGGAAGTGTTTCCAAGGTTGATGTGATCAAATATCGCACGCTCCCTCTACCATCGAGATTGGTGTTAAACCTAAATAATTGTTATTTGGTGTTTGCGTTGAGCATAGACATGATTGGATTATGTCTATCGCAATATAGTTATTCGTTTAAGGAGAACAATGGTTACTCTGTTTATTTGAATAATACCTTCAATGGTCTTGCACCTAAAGGAATGGTTTATTGAATCTCGATCGTAATGATACACATTTTCATGCCAAAAGATATAAGATAGTAATGATAGTACCACTTACTTGTGGCACTGCCATGTAAGTCATATTGGTATAATACGCATGAAGAAGCTCCATGTTGATGGATCTTTGGACTCACTCATTTTTGAAAAGTTTGAGACATGCAAACCATGTCTATTGGTGTATACGCATGAAGAAACTCCATGCAGATGGATCGTTTGGACTCACTTGATTTTGAATCACTTGAGATATGCAAAACATACAACATGGGCAAGATGACTGAAAAGCCTCGGTTTCAGTAAGATGGAACAAGGTAGCAACCTGTTGGAAGTAACACATTTTGATGCGTGCAGTCCAATGAGTGCTGAGGCATGCAGTGAATATCGTTATGTTCTGACTTCACAGATGATTCGAGTAGATGTTGAGTATATTTACTTGATGAAACACAAGTCTGAATTATTGAATGGTGCAAGTTATTTCAGAGTGAAGTTGAAGATCATTGTGACAAGAGGATAAAATGTCTATGATATGATCATAGAGATGAGTATCTGAGTTACGAGCTTTGGTACGCAATTAAGACATTGTGGAAATTGTTTCACAATTAATACCGCCTGGAACACCATAGTGTGATGGTGTGTCCGAACATCATAGTTGCACCCTATTGGATATGGTGCGTACCATGATGTCTCTTATAGAATTACCACTATCGTTCATGGGTTAGGCATTAGAGACAACCGCACTCACTTTAAATAGGGCACCACGTAATTCCGTTGAGACGACACCGTTTGGAGAAACCTAAGTTGTCGTTTCTTAAAAGTTTGGGGCTGCGACGCTTATGTGAAAAAGTTTCAAGTTGATAAGCTCGAACCCAAAGCGGATAAAATGCATCTTCATAGGACACCCAAAACAGTTGGGTATACCTCCTAATTCAGATCCGAAAGCAATAGGGATTGTTTCTTGAATCGGGTCCTTTCTCGAGGAAAAGTTTGTCTCGAGAAGTTGAGTGGGAGGATGGTGGAGACTTGATAAGGTTATTGAACCATCACTTCAACCAGTGTGTAGCAGGGCACAGGAAGTTGTTCATGTGGCACCTACACCAATTGAAGTGGAAGCTGATGATAGTGATCATGATGCTTCGGATCAAGTCACTACCGAACCTCGTAGGACGACAAGGACGCGTACTGCTTCGGAGTGGTACGGTGATCCTGTCTTGAAGGTCATGTTGCTAAACAACAATGAACCTACGAGCCATGGAGAACCGATGGTGGGCCCATATTCCGACAAATGGTTAGAAGCCATGAAATCCGAGATAGGATCCATGTATCAGAACAAAGCATGAACTTTGGTGAACTTGCCCGATGATCGGCAAGCCATTGAGATAAATGGATCTTTAAGAAGAAGACGGACGTGGACGGTAATGTCACCGTCTATGAAGCTCGACTTGTGGCGAAGAGTTTTCACAAGTTCAAGGAGTTGACTACGATGAGATCTTTCTCATCCGTAGCGATGCTTAAGTCCGTCGGAATCATGTTAGCATTAGCTGCATTTATGAAATCTGGCAGATGGATGTCAAGACGAGTTTCCTTACCAGTTTTCGTAAGGAAAGGTTGTATGTGATACAATCAGAAAAGTTTTGTCAATCCTAAGGATGCTAAAAGGTATGCTGGCTCCAGCGATCCTTCTAAGGACTGGAGTAAGCATCTCGGAGTTGGAATGTACGCTTTGATGAGATGATCAAAGATTTTGGATTTATACAAAGTTTATGAGAAACTTGTATTTCCAAAGAAGTGAGTGGGAGCACTATAGAATTTCTGATGAGTATATGTTGTTGACATATTGATGATCAGAAATGATGTAGAATTTTCTGGAAAGCATATAGGGTTATTTGAAAGGTGTTTTTCAATAGAAAACCTGGATTAGGCTACTTGAACAATAAGCATCAAGATCTATAAGATAGATCAAAATGTTTAATAATACTTTCAAATGAGCACATACCTTGACATAATCTTGAAGGTGTTCAAGATGGATCAGTCAAAGAAGGAGTTCTTGCCTGAGTTGTAAGGTACGAAGTTAAGACTTAAAGCTCGACCATGGCAGAAAAGAGAAAAAGGACGAAGGTCGTCCCCTAAGCTTTAGACGTAGGCTCTACAGTATGCTAGCTAAGTACCGCACCTGATGTGTGCCTTGCCACATGTCTGGCAAGAGGGTACAAAGGTGATAAAGGAGTGGATCACCAGATAGCGGTCAAAATTATCCTTAGAGGAATAAGGATATATTTCTCGATTATGGAAGTGATAAAGAGTTCGGCGTAAAGGGTTAAGTTGATGCAAGCTTTAACACCTATCCGAGTGACTCTGAGTAGCAAACCGGATACGTATAGTGGAGCAACCATTTGGAATAGCTCCAAGTGGAGCGTGGAAGCAGCATTTACAATATGACATAGAGATTTGCGAAGTACATACGGATCTGAATGTTGCAGACCCGTTGACTAAAACTTCTCTCTCAAGCAAAACATGATCAAACCCCAGAACTCATTGAGTCTTAATCACATGATGATGTGAACTAGTTTAATGACACTAGTAAACTCTTTGGATGTTGGTCACATGGCGATGTAACCTGTGAGTGTTAATCACATGACGATGTGAACTAGATTATTGACTCTAGTGCAAGTGGGAGACTGTTGGAAATATGCCCTAGAGGCAATAATAAATTGGTTATTATTATATTTCCTTGTTCATGATAATCGATTATTATCCATGCTATAATTGTATTGATAGGAAACTCAGATACATGTGTGGATACATAGACAACACCATGTCCCTAGTAAGCCTCTAGTTGACTAGCTCGTTGATCAATAGATGGTTACGGTTTCCTGACCATGGACATTGGATGTCGTTGATAACGGGATCACATCATTAGGAGAATGATGTGATGGACAAGACCCAATCCTAAGCCTAGCACAAAGATCGTAGTTCGTATGCTAAAGCTTTTCTAATGTAAAGTATCGTTTCCTTAGACCATGAGATTGTGCAACTCCCGGATACCATAGGAATGCTTTGGGTGTACCAAACGTCACAACGTAATTGGGTGACTATAAAGGTGCACTACAGGTATCTCCGAAAGTGTCTGTTGGGTTGGCACGAATCGAGACTGGGATTTGTCACTCCGTGTGACGGAGAGGTATCTCTGGGCCCACTCGGTAGGACATCGTCATAATGTGCACAATGTGATCAAAGAGTTGATCACGGGATGATGTGTTACGGAAACGAGTAAAGGGACTTTCCGGTAACGAGATTGAACAAGGTATCGGTATACCGACGATCGAATCTCGGGCAAGTACAATACCGCTAGTCAAAGGGAATTGTATACGGGATTGATTAAGTCCTTGACATCGTGTTTCATCCGATGAGATCATCGTGGAACATGTGGGAGCCAACATGGGTATCCAGATCCCGCTGTTGGTTATTGACCGGAGAACGTCTCGGTCATGTCTGCATGGTTCCCGAACCCGTAGGGTCTACACACTTAAGGTTCGATGACGCTAGGGTTATAAAGGAAGTTTGTATGTTGTTACCGAATGTTGTTCGGAGTCCCGGATGAGATCCCGGACATCACGAGGAGTTCCGGAATGGTCCGGAGGTAAAGATTTATATATGGGAAGTCCTGTTTTGGTCACCGGAAAAGTTTCGGGTTTTTCCGGTAACGTACCGGGACCACCGAGAAGGTCCCGGGGGTTCACCAAGTGGGGCCACCATCCCCGGAGGCCAAGTGTGGGAGGGGACCAGCCCCAGGTGGGCTGGTGCGCCCCCCCACAAGGGCCCAAGGCGCCTAGGGTTTGGGGGAGGGGGCAAATCCACCTAACTTGGGGGGCAAGTTTCCCCTCTTCCCCTGTTGGAAATATGCCCTAGAGGCAATAATAAAAGGGGTTATTATTATATTTCCTTGTTCATGATAATTTTCTTTTATTCATGCTATAACTGTATTATCCGGAAATCGTAATACACGTGTGAATACATAGACCATAACATGTCCCTAGTGAGCTTCTAGTTGACTAGCTCGTTGGTCAACAGATAGTCATGGTTTCCTGACTATGGACATTAGATGTCATTGACAACGGGATCACGTCATTAGGAGAATGACGTGATGGACAAGACCCAATCCTAAGCATAGCACAAGATCGTATAGTTCATTTTGCTAGAGCTTTTCCAATGTCAAGTATCTCTTCCTTAGACCATGAGATCGTGTAACTCCCGGATACCGTAGGAGTGCTTTGGGTGTACCAAACGTCACAACGTAACTGGGTGACTATAAAGGTGCACTACAGGTATCTCCGAAAATGTCTGTTGGGTTGACACGGATCGAGACTGGGATTTGTCACTCCGTATGACGGAGAGGTATCTCTGGGCCCACTCGGTAATGCATCATCATAATGAGCTCAAAGTGACCAAGTGCTTGGTCACGGGATCATGCATTACGGTACGAGTAAAGTGACTTGCCGGTAACGAGACTGAACGAGGTATTGGGATACCGACGATCGAGTCTCGGGCATGTAACGTACCGATTGACAAAGGGAATAGTATACGGGGTTGCTTGAATCCTCGACATCGTGGTTCATCCGATGACATCATCGAGGAGCATGTGGGAGCCAACATGGGTATCCAGATCCTGCTGTTGGTTATTGACCTGAGAGCCGTCTCGGTCATGTCTGCGTGTCTCCCGAACCCGTAGGGTCTACACACTTAAGGTTCGGTGACGCTAGGGTTATTAGGAAGACTTGTATGTTATTACCGAATGTTGTTCGGAGTCCCGGATGAGATCCCGGATGTCACGAGGAGTTCCGGAAGGGTCCGGAGCTAAAGATTTATATATGGGAAGTTGTCAAACGGACACCGGAAAGTTTCGGGGTCATATCGGTATTGTACCGGGACCACCGGAGGGGTTCCGAGGGTCCACCGGGAGGGGCCACCCCTCCCGGGGGGCCACATGGGCTGCGTGGGGCAGAAACCAGCCCCTGGTGGGCTGGGCGCGCCCCCCCTTGGGCCCATGCGCCTAGGGTTGGGGGGGGGGGAACCCTAAAGGGGGGCGCACCCCCTTGCTTGGGGGGCAAGTTTCCCCCCCCCTGGCCGCCGCCCCCCTCTAGATCCCATCTAGAGGGGCCGGCCCCCCTTGCCCCTTCCCCTATAAATAGAGGGGTGAGGGGAGGGCAGCCGCACCACAAGTCAAGGCGCAGCCCTCCCCTCCCCAACACCTGTCCTCCTCCGTCACGTGCTTGGCGAAGCCCTGTCGAAGTACTGCCTCTCCACCATCATCACGCCGTCGTGCTGCCGGTGGAGCTGTCTTCCTCAACCTATCCTTCCTCCTTGCTGGATCAAGACGGGGGAGACGTCGCCCGTACCGTACGTGTGTTGAACGCGGAGGTGCTGTCCGTTCAGCACTTGGTCATCGGTGATCTGAATCACGTCGAGTACGACTCCATCATCACCGCTCCCTCGAACGCTTCCGTACGCGATCTACAAGTGGTATGTAGATGCAAACTCACTCCCTTGACTCGTTGCTTAGATGAACTCATAGATGGATCTTGGTGAAACCGTAGGAAAAATTTTAATTTTCTGCAACGTTCCCCAACAGTGGCATCATGAGCTAGGTCTATGCGTAGTTCTCTATTGCACGAGTAGAACACAATTTTGTTGTGGGCGTAGATCTTGTCAACTTGCTTGCCGCTACTAGTCTTATCTTGCTTCAGTGGTATTGTGGGATGAAGCGGCCCGGACCAACCTTACACGTACGCTTACGTGAGACCGGTTCCACCGGCTAACATGCACTAGTTGCATAAGGTGGCTGGCGGGTGTCTGTCTCTCCCACTTTAGTTGGAGCAGATTCGATGAAAAGGGTCCTTATGAAGGGTAAATAGAAGTTGATAAAATCACGTTGTGGTTATTCGTAGGTAAGAAAACGTTCTTGCTAGAACCCAATTGCAGCCACGTAAAAGATGCAACAACAATTAGAGAACGTCTAACTTGTTTTTGCAGCAATTGTCATGTGATGTGATATGTCCAGAAGTTGTGATGAATGATGAATGATATATTGTGATGTATGAGATCATGTTCTTGTAATAGGAATCACGACTTGCATGTCGATGAGTATGACAACCGGCAGGAGCCATAGGAGTTGTCTTTATTTTTGTATGACCTGCGTGTCATTGAAGAACGCCATGTAAACTACTTTACTTTATTGCTAAATGCGTTAGTCATAGAAGTAGAAGTAGTCGTTGGCGTGACAACTTCATGAAGACACGATGATGGAGATCATGATGATGGAGATCATGGTGTCATGCCGGTGACAAGATGATCATGGAGCCCCGAAGATGAAGATCAAAGGAGCTATATGATATTGGCCATATCATGTCACTACTTTATATAATTGCATGTGATGTTTATTATGTTTTATGCATCTTGTTTACTTAGAACGACGGTAGTAAATAAGATGATCCCTTACTACAATTTCAAGAAGTGTTCTCCCCTAACTGTGCACCGTTGCTAAAGTTCGTCGTTTCGAAGCACCACGTGATGATCGGGTGTGATAGATCCTTACGTTCACATACAACGGGTGTAAGACAGTTTTACACATGCAAAACACTTAGGGTTAACTTGACGAGCCTAGCATGTATAGACATGGCCTCGGAACACGGAGACCGAAAGGTCGAACACGAGTCATATGGAAGATACGATCAACATGAAAATGTTCACCGACGATGACTAGTCCGTCTCACGTGATGATCGAACACGGCCTAGTCGACTCGGATCGTGTAACACTTAGATGACCAGAGGGATGTCAAATCTGAGTGAGAGTTCATTCAATAATTTGATTAGATGAACTTAATTATCATGAACTTAGTCTAAAACCTTTTGCAAATATGTCTTGTAGATCAAATGGCCAATGCTCATGTCAACATGAACTTCAACGCGTTCCTAGAGAAAACCAAGCTGAAAGATGATGGAAGCAACTATACGGACTGGGTCCGGAACCTGAGGATCATCCTCATAGCAGCCAAGAAAGCATATGTCCTAGAAGCACCGTTAGGTGACCCACCTGCTCTCCCAGCACTGCAAGACGATTTGAACGTTTGGCAGACACGTGCTGATGATTACTCCCTCGTTTAGTGCGGCATGCTTTACAGCTTAGAACCGGGGCTCCAAAAGCGTTTTGAGCGACACAGAGCATATGAGATGTTCGAGGAGCTGAAACTAGTTTTCCAAGCTCATGCCCGGGTCGAGAGATATGAAGTCTCCGACAAGTTCTATAGTTGTAAGATGGAGGAAAACAGTTCTGTCAGTGAGCACATACTCAAAATGTCTGGGTTGCACAGCCGCCTGTCCCAGCTGGACATTAACCTCCCGGACGAGGCAGTCATTGACAGAATCCTTCAGTCGCTCCCACCAAGCTACAAGAGCTTCATGATGAACTACAATATGCAGCGGATGGTGAAGACCATTCCTGAAGTATTTTCAATGCTAAAGTCGGCAGAGGTTGAAATCAAGAAAGAACATCAAGTGTTGATGGTCAATAAGACCACTAAGTTCAAGAAGGGCAAGGGTAAGAAGAACTTCAAGAAGGACGACAAAGATGTTGCCGCGCCCGGTAAGCCAGTTGCCGGGAAGAAGTCAAAGAATGGACCCAAGCCCGAGACTGAGTGCTTTTATTGCAAGGGGAAGGGTCATTGGAAGCGGAACTGCCCCAAATACTTAGCGGATAAGAAGGCCGGCAACACTAAAGGTATATTTGATATACATGTAATTGATGTGTACCTTACCAGTACTCGTAGTAACTCCTGGGTATTTGATACCGGTGCCGTTGCTCATATTTGTAACTCACAGCAGGAGCTGCGGAATAAGCGGAGACTGGCGAAGGACGAGGTGACGATGCGCGTCGAGAATGGTTCCAAGGTCGATGTGATCGCCGTCGGCACGCTACCTCTACATTTACCTACGGGATTAGTTATAAACCTTAATAATTGTTATTTGGTGCCAAGTTTGAGCATGAACATTGTATCTGGATCTCGTTTGATGCGAGATGGCTACTCATTTAAATCCGAGAATAATGGTTGTTCTATTTATATGAGAGATATGTTTTATGGTCATGCCCCTATGGTCAATGGTTTATTCTTAATGAATCTCGAGCGTAATGTTACACATATTCTTAGCGTGAACACCAAAAGATGTAAAGTTGATAACGATAGTCCCACATACTTGTGGCACTGCCGCCTTGGTCACATTGGTGTCAAGCGCATGAAGAAGCTCCATGCTGATGGACTTTTGGAGTCTCTCGATTATGAATCATTTGACACATGCGAGCCATGCCTCATGGGCAAGATGACCAAGACTCCGTTCTCCGGAACAATGGAGCGAGCAACCAACTTGTTGGAAATCATACATACTGATGTGTGCGGTCCAATGAGCATTGAGGCTCGCGGAGGATATCGTTATGTTCTCACTCTCACTGATGACTTGAGTAGATATGGGTATGTCTACCTAATGAAACACAAGTCTGAGACCTTTGAAAAGTTCAAGGAATTTCAGAATGAGGTAGAGAATCAACGTGACCGAAAGATAAAATTCCTACGATCAGATCGTGGAGGAGAATACTTAAGTCATGAATTTGGTACACACTTAAGAAAATATGGAATTGTTTCACAACTCACGCCGCCTGGAACACCTCAGCGTAACGGTGTGTCCGAACGTCGTAATCACACTCTATTGGATATGGTGCGATCTATGATGTCTCTTACCGATTTACCGCTATCATTTTGGGGATACGCTCTAGAGACAGCTGCATTCACTTTAAATAGGGCACCGTCTAAATCCATTGAGACGACACTGTATGAATTATGGTTTGGGAAGAAACCTAAGTTGTCGTTTCTAAAAGTTTGGGGATGCGATGCTTATGTCAAGAAACTTCAACCTGAAAAGCTCGAACCCAAGTCGGAAAAATGCGTCTTCATAGGATACCCTAAGGAAACCATTGGGTATACCTTGTACTTAAGATCCGAGGGCAAGATCTTTGTTGCCAAGAACGGATCCTTCCTGGAAAAAGAGTTTCTCTCGAAAGAAGTAAGTGGAAGGAAAGTAGAACTCGATGAAGTACTACCTCTTGAGCGGGATAGTGGTGCAGCTCAGGAAAATGTTCCTGTGATGCCTACACCTGCTGAAGAGGAAATTAATGATGATGATCAAGGTACTCCGGATCAAGTTGCTACTGAACTTCGTAGGTCCACAAGGACATGTTCCGCACCAGAGTGGTACGACAACCCTGTCCTGGAAATCATGTTGTTAGACAACAGTGAACCTTCGAACTATGAAGAAGCTATGGCGGGCCCAGATTCCAACAAATGCCTTGAAGCCATGAAATCCGAGATAGAATCCATGTATGAAAACAAAGTATGGACTTTGACTGACTTGCCCGATGATCGGCGAGCGATAGAAAACAAATGGATCTTTAAGAAGAAGACGGATGCGGATGGTAATATTACCATCTATAAAGCTCGACTTGTCGCTAAGGGTTATCGGCAAGTTCAAGGGATTGACTACGATGAGACTTTCTCTCCCGTAGCGAAGCTTAAGTCCGTCCGAATCATGTTAGCAATTGCCGCATACTATGATTATGAGATATGGCAGATGGACGTCAAAACGGCATTCCTTAACGGTTATCTTAAGGAAGAACTGTATATGATGCAGCCGGAGGGTTTTGTCAATCCTAAGAATGCTAACAAAGTATGCAAGCTCCAGCGGTCCATTTATGGGCTGGTGCAAGCATCTCGGAGTTGGAACATTCGCTTTGATAAGATGATCAAAGCGTTTGGGTTTATGCAGACTTATGGAGAAGCCTGCGTTTACAAGAAAGTGAGTGGGAGCTCTGTAGCATTTCTCATATTATATGTAGATGACATACTTTTGATGGGAAATAATATAGAATTCTTGGACAGTATTAAGGCCTACTTGAATAAGTGTTTTTCAATGAAGGACCTTGGAGAAGCTGCTTATATATTAGGCATCAAGATCTATAGAAATGGATCGAGACGCCTCATAGGTCTTTCACAAAGCACATACCTTGATAAGATTTTGAAGAAGTTCAAAATGGATCAGTCCAAGAAGGGGTTCTTGCCTGTATTGCAAGGTGTGAGATTGAGCTCGGCTCAATGCCCGACCACGGCAAAAGATAAAGAAGAGATGAGCGTCATCCCCTATGCCTCAGCCATAGGATCTATTATGTATGCCATGCTGTGTACCAGACCTGATGTAAACCTTGCCGTCAGTTTGGTAGGAAGGTACCAAAGTAATCCCGGCAAGGAACACTGGACAGCGGTCAAGAATATCCTGAAGTACCTGAAAAGGACAAAGGACATGTTTCTCGTTTATGGAGGTGACGAAGAGCTCGTCGTAAAGGGTTACATCGACGCTAGCTTCGACACAGATTTGGATGACTCTAAGTCACAAACCGGATACGTGTATATGTTGAATGGTGGAGCAGTGAGCTGGTGCAGCTGCAAGCAGAGCGTCGTGGCGGGATCTACATGTGAAGCGGAGTACATGGCAGCCTCGGAGGCAGCACATGAAGCAATTTGGGTGAAGGAGTTCATCACCGACCTAGGAGTCATACCCAATGCGTCGGGGCCGATCAAACTCTTCTGTGACAACACTAGAGTTATTGCCCTTGCCAAGGAGCCCAGGTTTCACAAGAAGACCAGGCACATCAAGCGTCGTTTCAACTCCATCCGTGAAAATGTTCAAGATGGAGACATAGATATTTGCAAAGTACATACGGATCTGAATGTCGCAGATCCATTGACTAAACCTCTCTCGCGAGTGAAACATGATCAACACCAGAACTCTATGGGTGTTCGATTCATCACAATGTAACTAGATTATTGACTCTAGTGCAAGTGGGAGACTGTTGGAAATATGCCCTAGAGGCAATAATAAAAGGGGTTATTATTATATTTCCTTGTTCATGATAATTGTCTTTTATTCATGCTATAACTGTATTATCCGGAAATCGTAATACACTTGTGAATACATAGACCATAACATGTCCCTAGTGAGCTTCTAGTTGACTAGCTCGTTGGTCAACAGATAGTCATGGTTTCCTGACTATGGACATTAGATGTCATTGACAACGGGATCACGTCATTAGGAGAATGACGTGATGGACAAGACCCAATCCTAAGCATAGCACAAGATCGTATAGTTCGTTTTGCTAGAGCTTTTCCAATGTCAAGTATCTCTTCCTTAGACCATGAGATCGTGTAACTCCCGGATACCGTAGGAGTGCTTTGGGTGTACCAAACGTCACAACGTAACTGGGTGACTATAAAGGTGCACTACAGGTATCTCCGAAAGTGTCTGTTGGGTTGACACGGATCGAGACTGGGATTTGTCACTCCGTATGACGGAGAGGTATCTCTGGGCCCACTCGGTAATGCATCATCATAATGAGCTCAAAGTGACCAAGTGCTTGGTCACGGGATCATGCATTACGGTACGAGTAAAGTGACTTGCCGGTAACGAGACTGAACGAGGTATTGGGATACCGACGATCGAGTCTCGGGCATGTAACGTACCGATTGACAAAGGGAATAGTATACGGGGTTGCTTGAATCCTCGACATCGTGGTTCATCCGATGACATCATCGAGGAGCATGTGGGAGCCAACATGGGTATCCAGATCCCGCTGTTGGTTATTGACCTGAGAGCCGTCTCGGTCATGTCTGCGTGTCTCCCGAACCCATAGGGTCTACACACTTAAGGTTCGGTGACGCTAGGGTTATTAGGAAGACTTGTATGTGATTACCGAATGTTGTTCGGAGTCCCAGATGAGATCCCGGACGTCACGAGGAGTTCCGGAAGGGTCCGGAGCTAAAGATTTATATATGGGAAGTTGTCAAACGGACACCGGAAAGTTTCGGGGTCATATCGGTATTGTACCGGGACCACCAGAGGGGTTCCGGGGGTCCACCGGGAGGGGCCACCCCTCCCGGGGGGCCACATGGGCTGCGTGGGGCAGCAACCAGCCCCTGGTGAGCTGGGCGCGCCCCCCCTTGGGCCCATGCGCCTAGGGTTGGGGGGGAACCCTAAAGGGGGGCGCACCCCCTTGCTTGGGGGGCAAGTTCCCCCCCTGGCCGCCGGCCCCCTCTAGATCCCATCTAGAGGGGCCGGCCCCCCTTGCCCCTTCCTCTATAAATAGAGGGGTGAGGGGAGGGCAGCCGCACCACAAGTCAAGGCGCAGCCCTCCCCTCCCCAACACCTCTCCTCCTCCGTCACGTGCTTGGCGAAGCCCTGTCGGAGTACTGCCTCTCCACCATCATCACGCCATCGTGCTGCCGGTGGAGCTGTCTTCCTCAACCTCTCCTTCCTCCTTACTGGATCAAGACGGAGGAGACGTCGCCCGTACCGTACGTGTGTTGAACGCGGAGGTGCTGTCCGTTCAGCACTTGGTCATCGGTGATCTGAATCACGTCGAGTACGACTCCATCATCACCGCTCCCTCGAACGCTCCCGTACGCGATCTACAAGTGGTATGTAGAAGCAAACTCACTCCCTTGACTCGTTGCTTAGATGAACTCATAGATGGATCTTGGTGAAACCGTAGGAAAAATTTTAATTTTCTGCAACGTTCCCCAACATCCCCCCCTGGGCCGCACCCTAGATGGGATTGGGGGCAGCCGCACCCCTTGGGGTGGAAACCCTAGAGGGGGCGCACCCCCCTTCCTCTCCCCTATATATACTTGAGGGTTTTGGGGCTGCCAACAGATGAGTTTGACCTCTCCTTGGCGCAGCCCTACCTCTCTCCCTTCTCCTCTCACGCGGTGCTTGGCGAAGCCCTACAGGATTGCCACGCTCCTCCACCACCACCACGCTGTTGTGCTGCTGCTGGACGGAGTCTTCCTCAATCTCTCCCTCTCTCCTTGCTGGATCAAGGCATGGGAGACGTCACCGGGATGTACGTGTGTTGAACGCGGAGGTGCCATCCGTTTGGCACTAGGATCTCCGGTGATTTGGATCACGACGAGTACGACTCCTTCAACCCCGTTCTCTTGAACGCTTCCGCTTAGCGATCTACAAGGGTATGTAGATGCACTCTCCTTCCCCTCGTTGCTGGTTTCTCCATAGATAGATCTTGGTGACACGTAGGGAAATTTTGAATTTCTGCTACGTTCCCCAACACGTACCTCGGGTACCAAAGTAATATTTCTTGCTTGTACTAACCGTCTCACCAAAACAAGTCATAATATGTATGAACGAGAGCACTAATTGCCTCAGCGAAACAACTTCAGATACATCCTATAAATTGATGCTTCCCAGTGTGCATAGGCACCAACATCGACTTGCTTGTCTGCACAGCCGCAACAACCAAACATCAACAACCATAGCCAGTTGGCCACCACCAACACCAAAGCCATGGAGTCCTCTCGCATCCTCCTCCTAGCCGCGATCCTCCTGGCCCTGGCTTCTGCCCAGGCGCGTGGCCAGAGCATGCCGCCTTCACCGACAACAGCCGCTAGCGGTGGCAATTGCATGTTGAATGGCGCAGTCATGCTTGGAGTGTGTCTTAAACTTCAACAGGGAAGGACAAGCCCGACCGACAAGAACAAGTGCTGCCATTGGATCCAGGGGATGCAGAGCCCCGCTGACTGTCTGTGCTTGGCCTTCCAGCTGGGTAGTGGCCTTATCGGCGGCATTCCCGATGGCGTCAATTCCGTGCTCGGCGTCTGTGGCATGGCCCGCACCCCCAACTTGATTTGCCTGGTGGCCTCTGGAACGGTCTGATCGGCCTCGGCCTCGCTGGTGGGCTCAACGAGTGCTGGCTGCAGGCAGGCTCACACTCTGACAGGTGTATCAGCGCACCTACGTCACCAATAAAATATAAGTGCTGCCTAAATAATCTGCCATACTAGCCATATGTACGGGTTTCAACCTGACTTACTATGTATGCATACTGGTTTTCCAAATAAATAAGAATTTGCGATCTACTTATCATACTTGTCGTGTGGGCCCAACTGACGACCAGTGAGTATTTATAGCATCTTCAACCGCAAACATCAAAATCGGCCCCCCCCAAACGCATGCGATCGCGCCCGGGCGCATATACGAACAGTGATCGGCAACACACACAAAATTGATTCAACAACCAGAAACAACATTTTCAAATCATCAATTCCATATTATTAGATGCAACATAAAACTAATTGGGCACAACGCGTTTGGCTCCGCCCTGTCCATGACCCGTGGATGGTGGTGCTCCTCAAAGAGTTGGTGCGCTGGCGAGGTAGAGCATGACATGAAACACACACCGGCTCACGGGACTCGATTCCCGGCCACATCTACCTTGTCCTACTCTTCATCCTAGGAGCTTGGCGTTGGTGCACGTGATGTCAATGATGGATTTGTCGCGCTCAGAGCCGATGACGTAAACCACGATGCGGTTGTGCCACCCGGGGTTGGTGGGCACCATACGCAACACTGGAGAGTGCGACTCCGCGTTGCCAACGTCCACCGCAAGGGCTGCCGCGGCCTCTTGTGCCCGGTGCCTCGCCTTGCGGGCACGCCGCGTCATATTTGCGTAGGACGACTTGCATGCATTCACTTCTGCCTCAGATGAAGATTGCACGGAGTCTCTCACAAGAGAGCAAACATGAGGCCACTGTTGAGGCAAAGTTGCAAGTGTGATGTGTCTTGACTTCCCTTCCTTTTTACTATTTCTTACAGATCCGCTAATTATTTTGACCATGCACTCAGGAAGCAAGATTTGTCCGGTAGTGTAGCGTTCCAAGTTTGCTTCTTACAAAAGCAAAATGGGTACATGAGTATACCATGTGCTCTATTAGAGAAAATCGGTGAGGTGTAGTAATTTTACGCTTATACTTGCAACGTACCTTGTGTACCACACTATTATTCCCTGCTAGTACCGCTGCACTAATTAGAACCTTTCTCTAGAAGACAAGAGAGATCTTAGATGGAGCCCACTTTCTATGAGCTTCCTGAAATATGCTTCGGTGTTGGCGCCAGCAATTACATTCGTGTACTAATCGTCTCACCAAAACAAAAAATGGGTTGTTCACTGTTCGATCGGCTTATTGAGAGGAATGGATCAAACAGTATGGAAGGAAATTGCAATATACGAATGGTATGGGTAGATCCAATGCTAATACTATTTGGAGCAAGATTTGGAAGCTATCTTGTCCGGCAAAGGAAAAAATCTTCATCTAGCGTACATTGCATGGAACACTCCCATGTCATGTTACACTCGCCAATAGACATGTGAAGGTCCCTCCCATCTGCCCAACATATTTAAATGGGCTAGAAGACACGAAACACGTCTTGTTTCTATGTCAGAAGGCGAAAGAGGTCTGGAATAAGTTAGGTTTGTATGAGGTGATCAACAGAGTTTGTGTTGTTGACCGGGCGGGAGAGGCAGTTCTTAAATTTTTAATACTTATGCCAGAGGAAGAAATATCTGTTTTGGGACTCCAGAATACACATGAATTGATCGTTATAACAGCTTGATATTTATGGTGGGATAGACGTAAACTGGTTTCTGAAGGAAAGTCCCAAGATGCATATCAATCTGCGATGGGGGCACGTCCTATAGCGGCAAATTATGTTAAAGCAAACTCCCCTAAGGCAATCAGTAAGAAAGGGGGATGGCTTCGACCTCCTATGGGTTTTGTGAAGCTAAACGCTGATACTTATTTTGACCATGATCTGCTTAGAGGCACGGCGGGGGCAGTCATGAGAGATGACAAAGAAAGGTTCATTGTTGGCGGAAGTTGGCGACTTGACTGGTGTGCGGATGTTCTAACGGCAGAAGCATTGGCACTGAGGTTTGGCCTTAATCTAGCACAGAAGGCGGGGTGCAATCGCCTTATTGTTAACTCTGATAATATGGAAGTGATTGACATGATGAAGAATGGAGGACAATCGGCGGGAGCGGCGACGGCAATGTTCGATGATTGCTATTTTATAACTTGGGAATCTACTACTACTAGGTTTGAACATTATAATAGGGAAGCAAATAAAGTTTCTCATGAAATTGCTAGGCTAGCGAAATTCTCTACGACTAGGAATTGGTTTGAGGAGCCCATGGTTGATATTGTATCTCTCCTTATTGATGATGTAACTGTTTTTTCTAACTAATAAAGCTTAATGTTTTAAAAAAATGTACGCACAAGACCACTAATCGCCTCTACCAAACAACTTCAGATACATCCTACAAATTGATGTTTCCCAGTTAGCCACAACAACCAAACATCAGCAACAATAGCCAGTTAGCCACGACCAACACCAAAGCCATGGCGCCCTCTCGCATCCTCCTCCTAGTTGCAATTCTCCTGGCCCTGGCTTCTGTTAAGGCGCGTAGCCAGAGCATGCCACCTTCACTAGCAATGGCACCAGCACCAGCCGCTGTCGGTGGCGATTGCACGTTGAATGCCGCAGTCGCGCTTGGAGTGTGTCTTAAACTTCAATCGGGGAGGACAAGCCCATCCGACAAGAACCATTGCTGACATCGGATCCAGGGGATGCAGAGCGCCTCCCAGTGTGTATGCTTCGTCTTCATGTTGGCTGGTGGCCCTGTCGGCGCCAATGTCGCCAATGACGTCAATTCCGTGCTCGGTGTTTGCAGCATGGCTCAAACACATCAAAATCCGGCCCCCAAACGTTTTTTGACGCACGCGGACGCCTGCATGGACAGTGACTGGACATCACACACAAAATTGATTCCATAACCACAAACACCATTTTTAAATCAGCAAATCCATTTATTACATGCAACATAAAACTAAACTTTGGCAGAGCTCGTCCGGCTATGCCCTGTCCATGACACGTGGATGGCTGTGCCCATCGATGTGTTGGTGCGGTCGTTTGCGAGGTAGAGTAGGACATGCGACAAACACTGGCTCATGGGAATTGATTCACCATTGTATCCCATGTCCTAATGTTCCTCGTCGAAGCCCGTCACCGGTGGACGTGAGATCGATGATGGATCCGTCACGGTAGGTGTTGCCCACATCCACCATGATGCGGTTGCTCCACCCAGGTTGGTGCACACTATAAGCAGCGCCGGAGAGTTTGACTCTACCTTGCCACTGTCTGCCACAAGGGCTGCCGCAGCCTCTTGCGCCCGCTGCCTTGCCATCTTCTTTATCATTTTCAGCAACTTTTGTCAGATACATCATTCTTTGTCTTTCATTGCAGCAATTCCTGGGCCATACCCATCTCTGTCTAACATGCGCTCCAACTTCAACCTCTCATTTTTCACTTTCTAGTCTCTTTGCATTAGCAAGGGCCCGACAAAGATCATCAACGGGCTCATCTGTTGCCTCTTTTTCAGCTTCCCCCATTGTAGTACCATCGTATTCAGGAACCTTAGGATAGTTGTCATCATCCTCTTCTTCTTCATTGTCCTCCATTATAACCCCTCTTTCTCCGTGCTTCGTCCAACAGTTAAAGCCGGACATGAAACCGGATTGAAGCAGGTGGCTGTGAATGATTTTTGAGGTAGAGTAATTCTTATCATTCTTACAGACACAACATGGACAACAGATAAAAGCATCCTGCTTCTTTGTCTCAGCCACACACAGAAAATTATGCACGCCGTTAATGAACTTGTGAGAGCATCGGTCATCATACATCCATTGCCGACTCATCTTCATTACACAACACCGAAGTGACCAAATTAATACAAGTTTGTACATAAAGTTCATACATACTTCTTATAAAACAACATACAACTATCTAGCTAAAGTATTTATATGCTGAATGCGATCAAAATCGCAACTAAGGTAATAATTGATCCAACAACATAATGATACCAAGCCTCTTTATTAATGACATATTTTCTAATCTTTCTAATCTTTAAGTGCATTGCATCCATCTTGATCTTGTGATCTTCGACGACATCGGCAACATACAACTCCAATTTCATCTTCTCTTCTTCAATTTTTTAAAAATATATTTAAATAATCACTTTCTTTTTCAACTAAATTTAACTTCTCGACAAGAGGGTCGTTTGCAATTTCTGGTTCACGTACCTCTTAGATAAAAATATCTATATCAACTTGACGGGGATAATTTTCATAAACACGAAATGAAACAAATAGTTATAAAAGATAATATACCACATATGAATCATGAACCGGACGAGGGCCGACGGGAATGGATATCAAAACCATGGCACTATATATATAACAAAAAATCACACAAGTAAGAAACTTATACGAATAACTATCTAAATCATACAAATAATTTTGTATAAAAAAGATAAGAACAAGAGGCTCGCCAAGGTGGTGCCGGTGACGGGATGGCACGGGAGATCAACGGCGGTGAGGACGGGGATGGGAAGGGAACTAAGTAAACCACACCTACACATATGCAAACTAAGAAGTTATTTCGAGCTCAAATTGCCTATAAATCAAATAAACTCCCACATAATTACTCCCAAAGTAAACCCACAAATCACTATACCTATAGATCATGAAGCGAGCTAAACTAGCAATGAGAGATGAAAGGATGAAGTTGCTAACCTTTTAGAACCCTTGGATAGATGGGGCGCCTCCAATCTTGACAAATTTTGGCAAAATGGAGGATAAACTCGAGCTGCTTAGGGAAGGAAATAGAGAGGAGAGAAAATGGAGGATGAACTTCTTGGTTGGACGAAGTAGCTTTATATAGGGAAGACAGGTCTATCTTTAGTCCCAATGGGTGATACCAACCGGGACTAAAGGGGCTCGCAAGGGCCCGAGCCTGCCGCAACCTCTTTAGTCCCGGTTGGTATAACCAACCGGGACTAGAGGTCCCATTTGAAACGGGACCAATACTGGCCGTGCCCCATATTGCTCAGGCCGTTGGAACCGCGACTAATGCTCACATTAGCCCCGGGCCCAAACCCATCCGGGATTACTGCTCCGAACGAAAGGTATGTTTTCTACTAGTGTCTTCGTCCGTCTATGGATGCCCGGTGCTGACAACACCGACGCGAGCTTTCGTCTACAACGTGTCCTCGGGTATGGCAAACCCGGCGCGACGCCTTGTCAACAACGTCCTCTACCTGGCGCACCACTACCATGACACCACTGCGCCCATGACTAACTCGGCGCCTCCTTGCACCCGCGGCTCCACGGCGACTTCCTCGACAATGGCTACCCCAACTCGACATCGATGACGACGTTATTCACATGGCTAACTTGACCACGGCTACCCCACCCACACTCTCGACTACCTCGACGAATGGTACAAAGGGCTACCATATTACTTGAGCAACTTCGTCGTTTGCC
>NC_041389.1:724342712-724372148 GCF_002162155.2 Triticum dicoccoides | reverse complement strand
GCTTACCTTTGGATTATTATCCAATCTCACTGTCTGCGTTGCTCCCATTGTGACTGTGGGGTGATGTTGAGTAGAATGTTTAGTTTGGAAACATATGCTAGACTAGGAAGTATCATGGCTTGTCTTGTTTTCCAAGTAGATCATGTACTCCGATATATATGCCCATGAGGCTCAAACAATAATCAATCAATTCCACCAATCCCTCTATCTCCCTTCTAACACACACCAAGGCCTACCTGTGTGCATGCATGCTCGGACACCCGGTTTTTGTTCGTACTACTGTGTTCAATGTTGCTCAAAACTTGCTCTTTTCTAACCAGACGAGTAAAATGCTCATTTTTTTAGGTGAACAAGTAAAAGTTCTTGATAGCTAGGATTTGTGACAAGATTCTTTTTCTTCTATCATATATAAGATTAAAGGGTTATGATCAGACAACAATCTGGTAATTTTACGAACATTGACCAAATGAAATAAGGCTTGCCATCCATTGCACATAAGCAGTCTATCAAGCTTCTCCAAAGTAGGGTTTTCTTTCTTATTGGACCAAATAGATTGGTGATAACAGAGAGAGACGTGGCAGACCTTGTTCTTAACGGTTCGAGAACTCACATTAGAGAAAATCTAGAGGGCTATAAGTTTTCAAGTATCAACCAAGTCTTACAAAGAGCTTTGGCACAAGAAAGTCGAAGCAAAGATCTTAAAAAATTGAATAGGTATAAAACCGATCATCCTAATATGCATATGGTTGAGTATGATGATGAAAATTCAGACCATGAGGTCGAACATAAGATTTGAAGTTGTAAAATAATAATTTTCAATCAAATCGATGTTAACTTAATCTGAAATTCAACCAGATTGGCCAATCACTGAATTATTTCCATTTTATGTGAATATTTCGAATTTCCTTTGTAGTTTGAATTTTAAACCCAAAATTTCGACTTGAAACTAAAACATTAAGTTTCTCTCAAACTGGCCTATATGTGTCGACCTGGTTATTTTGTAAGACATCTGCCAAAAAAGCCGTGGTTGTACTGTATGTAATTTACATCATTCATCAACATCAAGCATTATATCTGCATTAGCCTGTACATCCATGCCATCCCCATCTTGGGAGTAAAAATCATGCATGCATGGATCGCGCGAGGCAGGGGACAGTGACCACCGTACTGCGTAGCACTGGACAAGCAGTGCTGTACTATGGACAAATTTTCAATTGGATCTTAATTTGATGCGTGTATTAATGGGTGTCAGTCAGACCATATACTACTGTATATAGATCGTGCCAAATTAATTATGTGAAATACTGTGCGCGCAACTTTGTATACAGTTTACTACACACGACTACTGCTTGGCCACCAAAACGCAGGCCCCCAAAAACACCGGCCACCGAAATAGAAAGTTCACAGTTTATTTTCTTTTTTTGGTCCAGTTTATCTGCATTTTATCAACAACATCAGCCCTCAACACGTACATCCATGGTAAGCATGCACTAGTAGAAAAACTACTTTACGTAATGCACATTAGTTTCAGTTTGTAAATGAACCGGCACTAATGATACCATTAGTTCCGGTTCGAACAGCTATGCATTAGTCCCGGTTTATTTGTGACCTATAGTATCGGTTGATGCCTTCAACCGGTACTAAAGGGGTCATGGCCTTTAGTACCGGTTGGAGCCACCAACCGGTACTAAAGGTGGCGCGTTGCTATCGGCCAAGGGCGGAGCTGGGCCCCAGGCAACCCAGGCAATGGCCTGGGGCGTGAGAAATATCTCAGCCTATATATCTAGAGAAAAAAGAAACTGGCCTGGGGCGCAGCCCATTTCCTCCCCTTCTTGCTGGGCCATTGGCCAGCTCAATAACAAAAAAGTCAACGAAAACCAGAAAGAAAGAAGGGCTTGTGCTGCTTGTAGCGTACGGGTGTCCTTTTGACGAGAAAAGGAAGATGACTTAATGAAAGATTTCTCTTGCTACTTGCCACAATTTCCAAATCGCAATTTCTCTTGCTAGTTTTCTTTTGCAGGGAATTTCTCTTGCTAGTTGCCACTGTTTGATGCTTGATTGAAACATGATCTTTAATTCTTAATGCTTTTTTCCTTTTTATATTATTTTCCTTAGTTTCATAGTTCTGCAGAGAACATAAATGAGGAATCTGATTTAGTAATTCACATTTTGCATTTGTTAAACCTGGTATGTTAAAAAAACACCCGAATGCACCGATTTGCAATTCAAAATTTATACTTTCTTTGTGGGAAAACATCCGATCTATTCGTCTTCAATCGTGTTAGTATAATTCAGTATATAGTCGGGAAGTCACCGTGCTAAGGCACCAACGCACCTGAACAATAACTGTCGCCGATGAAGATAAACATAGAAAAGATCCAACCTGAGGAGACATGAACATAGACGAACAGAGACCGGATCCGAGCAGATCCACAAAAGACAACCACCGACCGAATTATGCAAGATCTGCCGGAAAAACACCTCCACATGCTCTCCGACGATGCTAGAGGCACCACCAGGATGGGGTTAGATGGGAAAAACCTTATTCTATCTTCATGCCATCTCGCCTTGCTGAGAGGACATAAATCCTAAAAAAACTCAAAGAAATATCTAAAACGAAGCACTCCCACCGAAGTGTCGAGATCCACCACGCCCTATAGACCTAAGGCCAAAGGAGACAAGGCAGATCGGCGGTGTCGCCGACGGGAGGCGGGAACCCTTGTCACATGTTCTCTTTGAGGTGAGGCGTATTGTTTCTTTCAAAATTTATACTTGAAGGTTGAGCTTCTTCTACTATTGAACATGCAATCATAGGAGTCTCATATCAATCAATCAGTTGATTTGGTACCATCTTTTGTATCATTTATATTTTGATATTGTTTTTAATATGTCTGACTTTATTAGTTAAACCGCCATTGAACAAATAACGGCATTGAACATTGTGTTTGAGTTTTTATTAGTTATTTATGCCACATAGCTTGACTTTTATATGCCTTGAAACTAATTTTTTTGTGGGATCGAGGGGGAGGGGTGGTGGTGGTAATTTTTTAACCCTTAGGTTCTCGCCTGGGACGTCAGTCAATCCTGGCTCCGCCACTGCCACCGACAGTGCACAATGTTTAGTCCCACCTAGCTAGTTGAGAGAAGTACGCACCGGTTAATAAGCCCCGCCGCGGCTAGCCGGCTACCGTGTCGAGCTCCTCTCTAAACAGGCCTTTGTGGGCCTATTGCAAGTCTTCTGCCCTGTGGAGCCTACTGGGCCGTATGGGTGCCAGCTCAGTAGGCGGGCTGCTTTTGCTTTATTTCACAAAAAATTATAAAAAAATTGACGCGCCTTAAGCCACGTGGTGGGCCTTTGGTCCCGGTTCGTGTTGAACCGGGACTAAAGGAGGGACTTTTAGTCCCCATCCTTTAGTGCTGGTTTCTAAAATCGATACTAAAGGTCCTTACGAACAGATATTAAAAATCGTTTTTCTACTAGTGATACATGATCGATTTACTATGCTCCACTCCACGGTCGAGTACGTGCGCTGCGCTCCACATTACATGGACTCAGTGGCCCGGGCAAGGCCATGCATGCAGCTACATGCAAAATCACATGCATGATGCTTTATCCTCGACCGACGATCTGTTTCTACTGTAGTCCTTACTCCATATCCATCATTCCGTTCTTTTGTTCACCCAATATATCTACCACAGCCTCTCAATAGTCTTATTATTTTTTGGAAATGATAAATCCCGAATGTTGGGATTTTAAGCATGGCAATCCAAACATTTTTCATGGCATCTTTATTTCACACGAAGATGGCAAACATGGCAATTTTCTGACAAAAAACTAACTGGGACAAAGTTGCCATGTATTAACAACTAAACTTGCCACCTCGCGTCAACTAAACTTGCCATGAAAAAGTATTCAGGATGACGTGCTTAAAATCTGAACATTCGAGATTTATCAGTGTCCTTATTTTTTTATATATTTAAATTTCATTTCAATAATTTTAGTGCTCGAAATCTTGCATCAGTGCGTAGGGTATGCGTGCGCTACATTGCCCGTCTAATGAACCCATCTAATTAGGTTACCGCTCCCTTTGTGCTTTATTTGTATATGTGAATCTTTTTTTTTTTTGCTTCATATTTGTACATGAATCTGACTCGGGGTATTCTCGTCAAAATAGTGGTGTTTAGTCTTTAGTGGGCCGTGTATATAGAGGTGTTCTTTTTGAATAGTTTAGATTGCTTACCGCATGTGTCACATGGTTTGTATATAGAGGTGTTAATTTGGTCCCAGCTCTGCAAAGTCCGAACCATGCATCCCTTTGCCAGCCACGTGAGTACTTACTTTCTCTTGCCGGACACAAAATTTTACCAACCCGACGCTTCAAATTTACTTACTCCATCCTTAAAATACATTCAAAAATTACTAAGAGATGAGATAGATAGTTTTAGGATACCCATGGTCTATGGATCTCGATGAAATTCACTGAACAGATAGTACGTAGTTGGTCACATGCGCATGGGTCTCCGTGGGAACAAGAACAATGAAGGGCATGTACGTAGGTAGATGCAGAAGCGGCAGCAGTAAGTAGCAGTAGTGTGATCGAGACCGGCCGCGGAGAGGGGGGAGGGTAACTTTATATGGATCAAAGGTTAGCTAAATAAATTTAGTTTTGCTATTTTTCAGGCGCCTGAATATTTTTTTCATGTGTCAAGTCTTTTTTGTTTGGCACGCCCGACCTCGCCGAAGAAGAAGAAACTTCACGGGAGAAGCAGCAGCCTTATTATCTATCTTATTAGGAGAAAGAGCAGCCATACTATATATCTATCTTAGGTGAAAGTAGCAACCCCATTATCTAAGAGTATCTTAGAAGTGGGTGTGTGTGCACGAGGGTCGCCGGAGTTGTTCACTGATGATATGGGCTTAGAGAGATGGCTGGGGCGCCGGTGGGGGGAGGTCGAGGGGGGCCGTGGCCAGAGATTACGATATATTGGTGGGCAATGGCAACAAAACAAAACGTTGCAGCCACAACTTAAATATATTGGTGGGCGTTTTCAGGACGTGTGCATGCGGTCTCTCTTTGATCTTTGCTGGCCACAAATAGGTCGATCGATCGGCGGGGACCATGAACATGCATATACTACAAACTATGTCTACACCTACGCATGAAAGCAGGCATGCAGGCATCGCTTTCTCCATCATGATCTCAAACGCGATTTCGATGTCGATCTTTTACGGTTACAGTTACTGGGAGTTTACTTGCGTGGACTGTTGTTGGAACACTAGCAGCTCAGCTTCTAGACGCGTATTTCGCTGAGCCCTTGCATGCATGCCTAGGTACGTCTCAACGTACGTACGTAGTACGCAGGTGCAGTTGACACCTAAATCTCCACAAGTCAACAACCAATCGTGCAGCGAAACAATCTGTGGTTGGCTGGTTAGACGAATAGTCGTTCCCCAACCCACCAGGGTTCAAGATGATATGTCGGCCGAGTCTCTCGAAAGTGCTCATAGTGATAGGTTGTGCGTATGTCCATTCATATGGGTGAGTGTATGAGCGTTTGCACTATGTTCAAAAGAAAAACAACCAATTGTGCATGCATACTCATCCATGATTTAGAAGTTTTGCTTTGCATCTAAAAGAAAAGCTTTTCAAAGGCAATTGGCAAGGCAGACCATATATATACTGACAACACCCACAGACAAAGGTGGCACCTGAGCTGCATGCATGCATGCGCTGTTCTTCAAATCAACTTTGCAGATTATATCACGGACTACCGGACATACGTCTATCGTTCCATCAATAGTTTTGTCCTTAATTAATTCCTCTGTTGCCTTGATGAATTATTTTGAACTTACTACGTGGATGCAAATGCAGTTAACCGGTAGCAGCTAGTAGCTGTGAGAGTGGCAGGGCATTCTCGTCGCGTTATTAGAGCGCTTTGTTAAGTCGGCACTACTCCACTACATGAGCTTGCTGGTCCGGCCAGCCGGTTTTTGTACTCACTACTGTGTAAAATGTTCCTTCAATTTTAGTTAGTTAGTTTTCTTGTGAAAAGGCCAAAGTTCATAAAGTAAGTAACAAAAATACTCATACAAATTGAAAAATAAATTTAAATATCCTTGAAAGTGGCGGAGTCTTCGTCCTCCAAGTTGGCCTTTGTAGATAGTTGTGGACCGAAAAGTTATTCTTGGAGGCGTTTCCCCAAAATGCCACGACGCAGATGGATTTTTTTTAGGCACATTCGCTATCTCTGGTCGGAGATGCTCTTAATTTGTAACGATGCAGATTGCAGATATGAGATTGAAGTTGGGAACGATTGGAGTGACGGATGAACAATCATTAGTGCAGACGCAGTGGCAGCGACATGACAGTGATCAACTTCTTTGCCGCCGGAAATTTGGGCAGATCTCTCCGTGCCTTCGCTCTTCTGGATTTTATCTATTTGCACGTAATGGTTTTGCGGTGGGGCCCACATACATGCGTGGCCATCTCCATGTACGCACGCCAAGTATGTAATGTTGATGTCGGCAGACCAACTAGGTGCTGCCGCTGGTTGCATTATTCATGCGTGTATGCTAGCTACTCTTCAACAACGTACGTACAGTAAGTAAAGTCCCCTCCCTCTATATATCATATCAGTGAGATATTACGTATATACAGTACATGGGTAGATGCATTGTCCGTTTTGTACACGGTAAGAAGACTCTTTCGCGCGAACCAACTTGTGGTTGGATGGTTAGAGGGACAGTAGTATCTTCAGCCCATCAGTGTTCAAGTCCGGTAAGACAGAGCTAAAACCGGCAAGCAACAAGCAGCCGAAACGGACAAGGAAGTACGGAGTTGGAAACCACCAGAGGAACCTTTTCTTAAGATTAATTCGGGAGAAATGCTACATACACGGGCTGCTTTTTACGGAATCAACGGAGAGTTGAGCTGGGATTTCCTTATTGGTTAGAAATCAGGTGAAGGGCCCACCCCAACTGAGAATCAGGGGGCGATGAGATTAGTTATAAGGCAGGTCCCGTAAAACCTCCGTAGTTAGCCCGTGCGTCTAGAATTATCGTTAATGCGGATGCTTCCTTCGACAAACATACACACCAGGGAGGAACTGGCCTGGGGGTTCGCAACCATGATGGAAGGCTCATCCGCGCACAAGCACTCTGGTATGAAACTGGGATGTCAGCTATCTCTATGGACACATTTGCAGTTAGAGATGGTGTGCGGCTCGCTTCTGAATTGGGGTTCAGGAGGGTAATCGTTGAAACTGATGCACAATTAATGGTGAAACAGTGGGAATCTCTAAGTGTTGATCACTCGAAGATAGCTACCACTTTGAATGAAATACAAGAGCTAACTGGGAATTTTGATGAGTTTCGTCTGGAATTCATATCGAGGTAGGCGAATGAACTGGCGCACCTATGTGCCAAGCAATGTAATTCTTCTGGATAAATTATATTCCCACCTTTCTTACGGCTTGTTTAAGGAAGTAATGTAATCCCTCTAGTTGATTAATAAAGCTCTTGATTCTTAAAAGGGGTTCAAGTCCTGGTGCTTGCATTATTCCTAGATTTATTTCAGGATTTTCGGTGATATGCTTTCAGTGGGAGGAGACGTTCCCATCGATGACGAGGCGCCTACGGTGACTTCGTAAATCTCAGGATGATATGCCGGCTCAGTCTCTTAGAGATGCTCATAGTGATAGGATGCATGTGTGTGCGTTCATAGGGGTGAGTGCATGCGCGTATGTATGAGCACTTGCGTCTGTAATGTGTTAAAAAAGACTCCTTCCACTTGGATCCATGTACAAATTAAGTTTGGTATCTCTAATCAGCCACATACGATCGATCTACGACTGCGAAGGTACCTACCTAGACAGATATGTACACCAGTTGGGGGCAAATTTGACAATTTTGACCTTGAAACAAAATCAAATCACAGAATGAACTGCCCATGAAACTATTTCACGCCGATGACCTTTTTGTGTAGTGCCCGCCATGCAGGCGCCACACCCTACGGTGCAGGGCCTAGCTCGGAGTGTTGCACATCTGTCCAACGTGGCAGCCCCTGGGCCCGCACCCAGCAGTGCAGCGCCTACGTGCTAGGCGCCACACATTTAAAGTGCAGCGCCTAGCGCTCGGGCGCTGCACTATGACTTAGATGCCAGCCGTGGCGGCCCTCTCCTCCCCCACCCACCCCATTGCCACCAGTTACAGAACAGAAGAAGCCGCAGCGGCGACCCTCTCCTCTCCCCCTCTCAATCCCCTCTCCCAAATCCTTCAGATCTGACGATTTTGTTCGTGGATTCCTTCACCAATCGATCCTAGAAGGTACCCTCCTCCGATCCCCTTCTTTCTATCCATATAGTGTATGCTATTTTGAAGACTTAGAGGAACCCTTGTTTGATTTGATTAGATTTGAATGTTGCATGTACCTAATTTTGCAACCTAGTTTATTTTATTTTATTGAAAAGATATTTTTTGGATACATAGGTTGACATGTTATTTTATATGGAAAAGATATTTGTATTTAGTCTTGCATGAAGTAGGCCTAGTTTAGTTTATTTGTGTTGAACTTATATTTGTTTTGACAAGAATGCTTTGGATACATATGCTTTGAATTTTGCATCTAGTAAGTGTACTTTAGTTTATTTGTATTCAAAAGATACGCACAGTTGACAAGAAAGCTTTTTTTCAAATTGTTAGGATGGTTTGGCTTCTCGATGATCACTAGGACAAACAACACCGGTCGTACGCTATGTCAGTGGAGCAGCGGGTAATAATGAAAGTGGACGGTGTTATGAATTTTGTGTTTATTTCAAACTTAAATGGCCCATATGTAATTTTATGATTTGTTTGTTTGTAGGAGCTTGCACCTCTGAAGCTTCGGTCTCACGGGGTCACCCTTGGGTGGATGCGCTATGATGAGCGGTACACACCATATGTAAGGGAGACAGGACTTCTCCCTTTCGTTCAGTTGGTCAGCCGGTCGACGCCACCCAACAATGCTGCAGCACTCACCGCGCTTATTGCTCATTGGAGGCCGTAGACACACAGTTTGCATCTTCGGACCGGGAAGATGACCGTGACGCTCCAGGATATGGCTGTGATCACCGGTCTTCCTATCGATGGGAATCCTCTATGTATGAACACCGATTCTGATGGGTGGCGCGCGCAGATGCATGCCCTTATCGGTATGGTTCCTCCGGAGCCTCGGGAACCAGAAGCAGAAGACAAGAAGAAGGAAAGAGTCGCAGCCGGTGCTCCTTTCACCTGGATTAGATCGCACTTTGGTACTTGCCTTGAGGAAGCTAATGAGGACACGGTCAAGCCATATGCTCGTGTCTACATGTGGTACGTGATATCCAGGACTATGTTTGCTGATGGCACAGGCAAGAATGCTCCATGGATGTTGCTGAAGGCGTTGACCGTCTTCGATAGCAAATGGAGTTGGGGTTCGGCGACACTGGCTTACTTGTATAGACATGTATGAAGTTGTTTCTTTTTCACTTCATTGTTACATTATCAATGCGATCTTGCTGTTAATTCAACCATGTTCTCTTTTATGTGCAGCTGGACGAAGCCTATTGTAGGCCATCTGGAGGTATTGGTAGTTGTATGCTGGCACTTTCCATATGGAGCTGGGAGCGTTTGCCGGTTGGACGACCGAAGACTATGAAGTACGAGGATTGGGACGACAAAAACGACCCACTACGGCTCCCCACTTGGGCTTAGAAGTGGGATGTGTTAAATGAGACGACGGATGATCCGTGGGTCATGTACAAGTTGTACAAGAGCGAGCTGGATGCGATCATGCCTGAGCAGGTGAATCGACATTGCATAAGTGATTATCATGCTTCTATCGTAACTCGATATCAATTTTGTATTCTATCCCATTTTGCAGGTGGAATTGGAGCCATATGGAAAAGGAGAGAGTTTTGGTAACCCTATAGAGTTCAGGCTGAATCCGATGTGCACTAGGGATAGGGATCTCTGGCATATTCCGTGCCCACTCATATGCAACTAGGCGGTTGAGCTTCACCTGCCACATCGGGTGTTCCGCCAGTTTGGTTTGTTCCAGCCACACCCGTCGGAGTGGGAGGACATGGACAAGGTGCTACACAGGTAAGATATAATTAACCTTGAGCACTTAGCGGCTTCTCGGCGGTTTTGATGGTGGTAATATTCTATTTCTAACTTGCAGGTTGGATAGGAAAAAGCAGCAGAAGATCAAGGATTGGGCCAAGAATCACAAGAAGTATGTCGTACAGTTCACGCTTAGTGTGGAGCAAGCTAGGGCTGGAAAACGAGCCCAGCTTCGTGAGCACTGCCCGATCGCATTCAACAACTATCTCACATGGTTTCTTGGAAGTACACATGTGGAGGTATGCAAGCCGGCGTATGCTGAGGAGATTTTGGAAGATCCGACCGTTTTTGATGAGCTAGCCCAGCACCAGTACAACACATTAGTCAGGAAAGGCAACTCAGTGATCCCTTCAGCTCCAATGATGAACTTTGTGGTATTTGCCCTTTTTGCTTTTCCATTCGCACTATTCTCATCTTCGCTTGCTTAACACGTTAATGCCGTTTATGCTCATAGCGTGCCCAGATCAACAAAGTAGCTGATGAGACCGAGACTATTCTGGAAACAACTCCGGCTGGCAAAAGCGATGGGGAAGGTGCACTTCGAGCATTCATTAAGGTTCACATCTCCTTCAAACTAGCACTTAACATGTTTTGCTACGTTCGATGTCTCATTCACTTGTACATGTTGCAGCGCCAGGGCCAAAAGTTAAGGAGGCTATCAAACCTTTTCGGTTGTCGTGACCTCGAGTATGTATCACCAGAACGGTCTAGGTCGGCGACACCATCAGATCCCACTTCGGGCCCGGGCCATGGTGATCCTTTGGAGGATGAGGATGTGGGTGTGATCACCCAAGAGGTATGGCATGAGCATATATCCAATTGTTGATGCATTGCTAACTATATCCTCACACACGGTCTTTCCATATCTTTTGTTGATGCATAGGTTGCTGATGATATGACCTTGGGGACGTACCAGGTTCGGTCTGCATACCAGTTAAAGCCTATGAAGAGAATCAAGAAATACACACCTGAAGACTTCACCCAAAGAGGCAAAAGGACGGTCGGCACCTCGTGGATGGCGGCTTTGGATGACTATTTGGATGACGATGTGGATGACGTGGGGGAACCAGAGGCGGAGTTGGAGCGGGTTCCTCTTCCTAGGAAGGTGAAGAAGATCTCCGTCAAGAGGGGGGAGGAGCCAAAAGGCGCTCAAGGAACTAGTCATCGTCCTCTATTTGTAATGTTGAACTTGGAGTGGTGGTAGCTCTTAGTAATGTGGAACTTATTATGTCATTGAACTTGGAGTGGTGGTATCCCTATGTTAGATTTGAAGTTGTGGTATCTCTTAGTAATGTGGAACTTGTTATGTTGTTGAACTTGGAGTGGTGTTAGTAATATTGAACTTGTTGTGATGGTCATAGTCTTTGTTGAACTTAAAGATCCTTACTGTTTATTGTACGAAATGTTGAACTGTGCCTGAAAATGACCTAGTCTAAATGACAAAGTGGCGAGAAATTTGTGGTACAAAGTGGCGAACCGCTTGTCGGAGAAAGCGAGACAACAATCTTGAAGATCATCGGCCAACTCCTTAAGGCCACATGCCCTATAGAAGTTCGAACAAAAGTGCCTCATGCACCATCGATGGTGCAATGGAGCATGCCCGGGAATGTCAATCTCCACCACGTTAAGAATTTCTGGATGCCATTCCGATATGACACAAATTTCCCTTTGAGCGGGTAACACCTTTGTCCTCAAAAGACGCAAAAACCACTCCCAGTTGTCACTGTTCTCCACCTCAACCAAAGCAAATGCCAATGGCAACACCCGGTTATTGGCATCACTTGCTATTGCAACCAACAAGGTGCCCTTGTATTGTCCGGTCAAGAACGTGCCATCAATGGCGATGACCGGCCTACAGTGTTTGAAAGCCCTCACGCATTGCTCGAACGCCCAAAATGCACGGCCAAATACTCGGACTTTCCTTCCTTCACGAACCGTTGTTTGGTGCCCATGAGGCTCGACCACATGAACCATGCCCGGGTTTGTCGCGGCCATGGCTGACAACAACCTAGGGATTCGGTTGCATGCTTCCTCCCAAGTACCATACAACATCTTAAATGCGGCTTGCTTCGCCTTCCATGCCTTGTCGTACTTCACCTTGTAATGAAAGATAGCTTTCACAAGGTCAATGACATGTTGGACGCTCATTGCTGGAAGTGTGGATATTGAGTTGGAGAGCCTATAAGCGATAAAATCGGACTTGAGTTGTCTGTGGTCTTGGGACACAATCTTGCCATCCACCCTTTTGCCTCGGCACATGTGAGTTGGCACACAAGTCACTACATGCCAAGTGGGACCTCCTTTCCATGGTCTTGCACGCACAATCCACGGACATATTTCATATTCACATGCACATGGAACCGTGTAGCGCACATTGACGTCCGAGTTCACCACCTTGTGTGGACGATAATGCATAACTGAGTAGTTGTCGAGCCACATCTTCAATTCCAAGAAGTTTTTGAACCTAGACCCTTTAGCAATCCGGTTCTCGTCGTCTCCCAAATCACGGTGAGAGCTTGGCCTAACCCCCATAGATATACATTGGTCACCATCTACCACGGCTTCATCCGCGAGACCAACATCCTTGAACAATGTAGTCCGATGATCCCGACAGAATACCTTCTCGAAAGCTTTGGCCTCCTTCATAGTGAACCCCTCCGCATCAACTTGTTCGTCGGGACCATCGTCATCCGAGTCCGATGCATATGTGTTGGAAATATGCCCTAGAGGCAATAATAAAATGGTTATTATTGTATTTCCTTGTTCATGATAATTGTCTATTATTCATGCTATAATTGTATTGACCGGAAACCGCAATACATGTGTGAATACATAGACCACAACATGTCCCTAGTGAGCCTCTAGTTGACTAGCTCATTGATCAACAGATGGTCATGGTTTCCTGACCATGGACATTGGATGTCATTGATAACGGGATCACATCATTAGGAGAATGATGTGATGTACAAGACCCAATCCTAAGCATAGCACAAGATCGTGTAGTTCGTTTGCGAAAGCTTTTTTAATGTCAAGTATCATTTCCTTCGACCATGAGATTGTGTAACTCCCTGATACCGTAGGAGTGCTTTGGGTGTACCAAACGTCACAACGTAACTGGGTGACTATAAAGGTGCACTACAGGTATCTCCGAAAATGTTTGTTGGGTTGGCTTGAATCGAGACTGGGATTTGTCACTCCGTATGACGGAGAGGTATCTCTGGTCCCACTCGGTAATGCATCATAATAATGAGCTCAATGTGACTAAGTAGTTAGTCACGGGATCATGCATTACGGAACGAGTAAAATGACTTGCCGGTAACGAGATTGAACGAGGTATTGGGATACCGATGATCGAATCTCGGGAAAGTAACATGCCGATTGACAAAGGGAATTGTATACGGGATTGATTGAATCCCCGACATCGTGATTCATTCGATGAGATCATCGTGGAACATGTGGGAGCCAACATGGGTATCCAGATCCCGCTGTTGGTTATTGGCCGGAGAACGTCTTGGTCATGTCTGCATGGTTCCCGAACCCGTAGGGTCTACACACTTAAGGTTCGGTGACGCTATAGTTGTTATGGGAAATAGTATGTGGTTACCGAAGGTAGTTCGGAGTCCCAGATGAGATCCAGGATATGACGAGGAGCTCCGGAATGGTCCGGAGGTGAAGATCGGTATATTGGACGTAGGGTATTGGAGTCCGGAATTGTTCCGGGGGTACCAGGTGATGACCAGTGTGTCCGAAAGGGGTTTCGGAGGCCCCGACAAGCGTTGGGGGGCCTTATGGGCCAAGGGGAGAGGGCACATCAGCCCACTAAGGGGATGAGCGCCCCTCCCACCCCATCTCACGTAACCAGGGGAGGTGGGGGTGCCACCCCTAGGGCAGCCACCCCTCCCGGCTTGGGGGGCAAGTTTCCTAGGGGGTGGGGGCACCCAAACCCATCTAGGGTTTCCCCTGTGGCCGCCGCCCCTCCCCTAGGGCGCCTCCCCCTCCTCCCTTCCCCCTATATATAGTGAGGGAGAGAGAGGACAGCCGCACCCTTCCCCTGGCGCAGCCCTCTCCCTCCTCCAACACCTCCTCCTCCTCCGTAGTGCTTGGCGAAGCCCTGCCGGAGAACCACGAGCTCCATCACCACCATGCTGTCGTGCTGTGGCAGTTTTCCCTCAACTTCTCCTCTCCCCTTGCTGGATCAAGATGGAGGAGACGTCCCCGGGCTGCACGTGTGTTGAGCGCGGAGGCACCGTTGTTCGGTGCTTAGATCGGATTCGACCGCAATCTGAATCGCTTCGTGAACGACTCCACCGACCGCGTTCTTGTAACGCTTCCGCTTAGCGATCTTCAAGGGTATGAAGATGCACTCCCTCTCTCTCTCGTTGCTAGTCTCTTCATAGATTGATCTTGGTGATGCGTAGAAAATTGAATTTCTACTACGTTCCCCAACAATGTCATCATGAGCTAGGTCTATGAGTAGTTTCTATGCACGAGTAGAACACAAGTTGTTGTTGGCGTTGATTTTTTTCAATATGCTTACCTTACTAGTCCTATCTTGTTTCGACGGTATTGTGGGATGAAGCGGCCCGGACCGACCTTACACGTACACTTACGTGAGACAGGTTCCACTGACTGACATGCACTTGATGCATAAGGTGGCTAGCGGGTGCCAGTCTCTCCCACTTTAGTCGGATCGGATTCGATGAAAAGGGTCCTTATGAAGGGTAAATAGCAATTGGCATATCACGTTGTGGTTTTGGCGTAGGTAAGAAACGTTCTTGCTAGAAACCTATAGCAGCCACGTAAAAACTTGCAAAACAATTAGAGGACGTCTAACTTGTTTTTGCAGCATATGCCGTGTGATGTGATATGGCCAAGAAGGATGTGATGAATGAAATATATGTGATGTATGAGATTGATCATATTCTTGTAATAGGAATCACGACTTGCATGTCGATGAGTATGACAACCGGCAGGAGCCATAGGAGTTGTCTTTATTTATTGTATGACCTGCGTGTCACTGAATAACGCCATGTAATTACTTTACTTCGTTGCTAAACCGTTAGCCATAGTAGTAGAAATAATAGTTGGCGAGACAACTTCATGGAGACACGATGATGGAGATCATGATGATGGAGATCATGGTGTCATGCTGGTGACGATGATGATCATGGAGCCCCGAAGATGGAGATCAAAAGGAGCAAAATCATATTGGCCATATCATGTCACTATTTGATTGCATGTGATGTTTATCATGTTTATGCATCTTATTTGCTTAGAACAACGGTAGTAAATAAGATGATCCCTCATAATAATTTCAAGAAAGTGTTCCCCTAACTGTGCACCATTGCGAAAGTCCGTTGTTTCGAAGCACCACGCGATGATCGGGTGTGATAGATTCTAACGTTCACATACAACGGGTGTAAGCCAGATTTAGACATGCAAAACACTTAGGTTGACTTGACGAGCCTAGCATGTACAGACATGGCCTGGGAATACAAGAGACCGAAAGGTCGAACATGAGTCGTATAGTAGATACGATCAACATGAAGATGTTCACCGATGATGACTAGTCCGTCTCACGTGATGATCGGACACGGCCTAGTTGACTCGGATCATGTATCACTTAGATGACTAGAGGGATGTCTATCTGAGTGGGAGTTCATTAGATGAACTTAATTATCATGAACATAGTCAAAAGGTCTTTGAAAATTATATTGTAGCTTGCGCTTTAGTTCTATTGTTTTAGATATGTTCCTAGAGAAAATTTAGTTGAAAGTTGATAGTAGCAATTATGCGGACTGGGTCCGTAAGCTGAGGATTGTCCTCATTGCTGCGCAGAAGGCTTATGTCCTTAATGCACCGCTCGGTGTGTTGAACCTCGAACGTCGTCTGTGGATGTTGCAAACATCTGACATACACGTTTTGATGACTACGTGATAGTTCAGTAATGTTAAACGGTTTATAATTGAGGTGCCGAAGACAATTTTTTGAAACATCGCAGAACATATGAGATGTTCCAAGGGCTGAAATTGGGATTTCAGGCTCGTGCCCAGGTCAAGGGGCATGAGACCTCCGATGAGTTTCTTAGCCTACAAACTAAGGAAGAAAAGCTCAATCGTTGAGCATGTCCTCAGATTGTCTGAGTACTACAATCACTTGAACCGAGTGGGAGTTAATCTTCCAGATGAGATAGTGATGTTTCTCCAAAGTCACTGCCAACAAGCTACTAGAGCTTCGTGATGAACTATAACATATCAGGGATAGATATGATGATCCTTGAGCTATTTGCGATGTTTGACACCGCGAAAGTAGAAATCAACAAGGAGCATCAATTGTTGATGGTTAGTAAAACCACTAGTTTCAAGAAGGGCAAGGGCAAGAAGGGATACTTCATGAAACAGCAAATCAGTTGCTGCTCTATTGAAGAAACCCAAGGTTGAACCCAAACCCGAGACTAAGTGCTTCTGTAATAAGGGGAACGGTCACTGGAGCAGAATTACCCTAGATACTGGTAGTTAAGAAGGCAGGAAAGGTCGATAGAAGTATATTGGATATACATTATATTAATGTGTACTCTACTAGTACTCCTAGTAGCACCATGGTAATAGATATTGGTTCGGTTGCTAAGTGTTAGTAACTCGAAATAAAAGGCTACGGAATAAACGGAGACTAGCTAAAGGCGAGGTGACAATATGTGTTGGAAGTATTTCCAAGGTTGATGTGATGAAGCATCGCATACTCCCTCTACCATCGAGATTGGTGTTAAACCTAAATAATTGTTATTTGGTGTTTGCGTTGAGCATAGACATGATTGGATTATGTTTATTTCAATACGGTTATTCATTTAAGGAGAATAATGGTTACTCTATTTATTTGAATAATACATTCAATGGTCTTGCACCTAAAATGAATGCTTTATTGAATCTCAATCGTAGTGATACACATGTTCATGCCAAAAGATATAAGATAGTAATGATATAGTGCCACCTACTTGTGGCACTGCCATTTGAGTCATATTGATATAAAACACATGAAGAAGCTCCATGTTTATGGATCTTTGGACTCACTAATTTTTGAAAAGTTTGAGACATGTGAACCATGTCTATTGGTATGTACGCATGAAGAAACTCCAAGTAGATGGATCGTTTGGACTCACTTGATTTTGAATCACTTGAGACATGCAAATCATACCACATGGGCAAGATGACTGAAAAGCCTCGTTTTCAGTAAGATGGAACAAGAAAACAACTTGTTGGAAGTAATACATTTTGATGTGTGTAGTCCAATGAGTGCTGAGGTATGCAGTGGATATCGTTATGTTCTTACTTCACATATGATTTGAGTAGATGCTGAGTATATTTACTTGATGAAACACAAGTCTGAATTATTGAAAGGTTCAAGTAATTTTAGAGTGAAGTTGAAGATCGTCGTGACAAGAGGATAAAATGCTATGATATGATCATAGAGATGAATATCTGAGTTACGAGTTTGGCACACAATTAAGACATTGTGGAAATTGTTTCACAACAAATACTGCCTGAAACACCATAGTGTGATGGTGTGTCCGAACATCATAACTGCACCCTATTGGATATGGTGCATACCATGACGTCTCTTATCGAATTACCATTATCGTTTATGGGTTAAGCATTAGAGACAACCGCATTCACTTTAAATAGGGCACCAGGTAATTCCGTTGAGATGACACCGTGTGAATTATGGTTTAGAGAAACCTAAGCTGTCATTTCTTGAAAGTTTGGGGCTGCGACGCTTATGTGGAAAAGTTTCATCCTAGTAAGCTCGAACCCAAAACGGATAAATGCATCTTCATAGGTCACCCAAAATAGTTGGGTATGCCTCCTATTTCAGATCCGGAAGCAAAAGTGATTGTTTCTAAAATGGGTCCTTTCTCGAGGAAAAGTTTCTCTCGAAAGAATTGAGTGGGAGGATGGTGGAGACTTGATGAGGTTATTGAACCATCACTTCAACGAGTGTGTAGCAGGGCACAGGAAGTTGTTGCTGTGGCACCTACACCAATTGAAGTGGAAGCTGATGATAGTGATCATGAAACTTCGGATCAAGTCACTACCAAACCTCGTAGGTCGACAAGGATGCGTACTACTTCAGAGTGGTACGGTAATCCTGTCTTGGAAGTAATGTTGCTAGACAACAATGAACCTACGAGCCATGGAGAAGCGATGGTGGGCCCGGATTCCGATGAATGGCTCGAGGCCATAAAATCCGCGAGAGGATCCATGTATGAAAACAAAGTGTAGACTTTGGCAGAACTACTTAATGGTCATAAGGCTGTTGGGTACAAATGGATTTTAAAAGGAAGACGGACAATGATGGTATGTGTCACCATTAAGAAAGCTCGACTTGTCGTTAAGATGTTTTCTGACAAGTTCAAGGAGTTGACTGCGATGAGACTTTCTCACTCGTAGCGATGCTAAAGAGTCCGCTGGAATTATATTAGCAGCTAGTGCATGATTTATGAAATCTTGCAGATAGGATGTCAAAACATTGTTTCCTCGATGATATTATTGAGGAAAGGTTGTATGTGATACAACCAAAAGGTCTTGTCAATACTTAAAGATGCTAACAAGTATGCAAAGCTCCAGCAATCCTTCTAAGGACTAGAGTAAGCATCTCGGAGTTGGAATATATGCTTTGATGAGATAATCAAAGATTTTGGGTTTATACAAAGTTTATGAGAAACTTGTATTTCCAAAGAAGTGAGTGGGAGCACTATAGAATTTCTAATGAGTATATGTTATTAACATATTGTTGATAAGAAATGATGTAGAATTTCTGGACAACATATAGGGTTATTTGAAAAGTGTTTTTCAATGGAAAACCTGGATTAAGCTACTTGAACATTGAGCATCAAGATCTATAAGGATAGATAAAAAACGCTTAATACTACTTTCAAATAAATACATACCGTGACAAGATTTTGAAGGAGTTCAAAATAGAACGGCAAAGAAGGAGTTCTTGGATGTGTTATAAGGTGTGAATATTGAGTAAGACTCACGACATGACCACGGCAGAAGAGAGAGAAAGGATGAAGGTCGTCCCCTATGCTTCAGACGTAGGCTCTATAGTATGCTATGCTGAGTACCACACCTGAAGTGTGCCTTGCCATGAGTCAGTCAAGGGGTACAAGTGTGATCCAGGAATGGATCACAGGACAGCGGTCAAGGTTATCCTTAGTAACTAGTGGACTAAGGAATTTTCTCGACTATGGAGGTGGTAAAAGAGTTCGTCGTAAAGGGTTACGCCGATGCAAACTTTGACACTAATTTGGATGACTCTGAGTAGTAGACCAGATTCGTATAGTAGAACAGTTATTTGGAATAGCTCCAAATAGCACGCGGTAGCTGCATCTACAAGATGACATAGAGATTTGTAAATCACACATGGATCTGAAAGGTTCAGACCCGTTGACTAATAACCTCTCTCACAAGCGAGATATGATCAAACCCCATGGGTGTTGATTCATTACAATCACATAGTGATGTGAACTAGATTATTGACTCTAGTGCAAGTGGGAGACTGTTGGAAATATGCCCTAGAGGCAATAATAAAATGGTTATTATTGTATTTCCTTGTTCATGATAATTGTCTATTATTCATGCTATAATTGTATTGACCGGAAACCGCAATAAATGTGTGAATACATAGACCACAACATGTCCCTAGTGAGCCTCTAGTTGACTAGCTCGTTGATCAATAGATGGTCATGGTTTCCTGACCATGGACATTGGATGTCATTGATAACGGGATCACATCATTAGGAGAATGATGTGATGGACAAGACCCAATCCTAAGCATAGCACAAGATCGTGTAGTTCATTTGCGAAAGCTTTTCTAATGTCAAGTATCATTTCCTTAGACCATGAGATTGTGTAACTCCCTGATACCGTAGGAGTGCTTTGGGTGTACCAAACGTCACAACATAACTGGGTGACTATAAAGGTGCACTACAGGTATCTCCGAAAGTGTTTGTTGGGTTGGCACGAATCGAGACTGGGATTTGTCACTCCGTATGACGGAGAGGTATCTCTGGGCCCACTCGGTAATGCATCATCATAATGAGCTCAATGTGACTAAGTAGTTAGTCACGGGATCATGCATTGCAGAACAAGTAAAGTGACTTGCCGGTAACGAGATTGAAGAAGGTATTGGGATACCGACGATCGAATCTCGGGCAAGTAACATACCGATTGACAAAGGGAATTGTATACGGGATTGATTGAATCCCCGACATCGTGGTTCATTGGATGAGATCATCGTGGAACATGTGGGAGCCAACATGGGTATCCAGATCCCGCTGTTGGTTATCGGCCGGAGAACGTCTCGGTCATGTCTGCATGGTTCCCGAACCCGTAGGGTCTACACACTTAAGGTTCGGTGACGCTATAGTTGTTATGGGAAATAGTATGTGGTTACCGAAGGTAGTTCGGAGTCCCGGATGAGATCCCGGACATGACGAGGAGCTCCGGAATGGTCCGGAGGTGAAGATCGGTATATTGGACGAAGGGTATTGGAGTCCGGAATTGTTCCGGGGGTACCAGGTGATGACCAGTGTGTCCGAAAGGGGTTTCGGAGGCCCCGACAAGCGTTGGGGGGCCTTATGGGCCAAGGGGAGAGGGCACATCAGCCCACTAAGGGGCTGAGCGCCCCTCCCACCCCATCTCACGTAACCAGGAGAGGTGGGGGCGCCACCCCTAGGGCAGCCGTCCCTCCCGGCTTGGGGGGCAAGTTTCCTAGGGGGTGGGGCCGCCCAAACCCATCTAGGGTTTCCCCTGTGGCCGCCGCCCCTCCCCTAGGGAACCCTAGGGCGCCTCCCCCTCCTCCCTTCCCCCTATATATAGTGAGGGAGAGAGAGGGCAGCCGCACCCTTCCCCTGGCGCAGCCCTCTCCCTCCTCCAACACCTCCTCCTCCTCCGTAGTGCTTGGCGAAGCCATGCCGGAGAACCACAAGCTCCATCACCACCATGTCGTCATGCTGTCGGAGTTTTCCCTCAACTTCTCCTCTCCCCTTGCTGGATCAAGATGGAGGAGACGTCCCCGGGCTGTACGTGTGTTGAATGCGGAGGCACCGTTGTTCGGTGCTTAGATCGGATTCGGCCGTGATCTGAATCGCTTCGTGAACGACTCCACCGACCGCGTTCTTGTAACGCTTTCGCTTAGAGATCTTCAAGGGTATGAAGATGCACTCCCTATCTCTCTCGTTGCTAGTCTCTCCATAGATTGATCTTGGTGATGCGTAGAAAATTTTGAATTTCTGCTACATTCCCCAACAATATGCACGCGAAAAAGGGATGGAATGGTCCAGTGTCTCTTGCAAATGATATTTGTCGAGATCACCCACATTGTTGTCATGGAGATCAACTTCATTGTCATCGTCCGCATACTCATCATTCTCCTCTCGCAAAGCCTCATCTTGGTTGTTTGTAAACGGGCTCAATGTTGGCCTCACTTCTTGGGTCAAAAGAGCTTCAACAATTTCATCTCGGTTCAAGGGTGGGGGGCTACTAGCAACCAAAGGGGAGGGGTTCCGGTTCAAGTCCAAATGCAAACTTGAATCAACCTTCTTCGTTGCAAATAACTCAAGAGCCTTGTCTAGTGATTCGGCCACTATTTCCTTGTATGCAACCCAACGTTGCTCCGAGTTGACACGCATTGTCTTCCAACGGATGTGCATTCCAAAACCTACATTATGCCTTCCCTCCAACTCAACGATATCACTAGGGTCCATTGCTACGTCTTGAGCTTGGGTTGGTTTTCCTTGAAGAGGAAAGGGTGATGCAGCAATAGTAGCGTAAGTATTTCCCTTAGTTTTTGAGAACCAAGGTATCAATCCAGTAGGAGGCTCCTCAACAAGTCCCACGAACCTACACAAACAAACAAAGAACTCGCAACCAACGAAATAAAGGGGTTGTCAATCCCTTCACGGCCACTTGCGAAAGTGAGATCTGATAGAGATAATATGATAAGATAAATATATTTTTGGTATTTTATAATATATATGCAGAAAATAAAGATGCAAATAAAAGTAGATTGGAAGCAAATATGATAAGAGATAGACCCGGGGGGCATAGGTTTCACTAGAGGCTTCTCTCGAGAGCATAAGTATTACGGTGGGTGAACAAATTACTGTCGAGCAATTGATAGAAAAGTGAATAACTATAACGTTATCTAGGTGTGATCATGTATATATGCATCACGTCTGCAACAAGTAGACCGACTCCTGCTTGCATATACTACTATTACTCCACACATCGACCGCTATCCAGCATGCATCTAGAGTATTAAGTTCATAAGAACAGAGTAACGCATTAAGCAAGATGACATGATGTAGAGGGATAAACTCAAGCAATATGATATAAACCCCATCTTTTTATCCTCGATGGCAACAATACAATACAATACGTGTCTTGCAACCCTTTCTGTCATTGGGTAAGAGCACCGCAAGATTGAACCCAAAGCTAAGCACTTCTCCCATGGCAAGAAAGATCAATCTAGTAGGCCAAACCAAACCGATAATTCAAAGAGACTTGCAAAGATAACTCAATCATATAAAAGAATTCAGAGAAGATTCAATTATTATCCAAAGATAAACTTGATCATAAACCCACAATTCATCGGATCTCGACAAACACACCGCAAAAAGAGATTACATCGAATAGATCTCCACAAGAGAGGGGGAGAACATTATATTGAGATCCAAAAATAGAGAAGAAGCCATCTAGCTAATAACTATGGACCCGAAGGTCTGTGGTAAACTACTCACAACTCATCAGAAGGGCTATGGTGTTGATGTAGAAGCCTTTCGTGGTGGAATCCCCCTCCGACAGAACGCCGACGATGGCTCCAAGATGGGATCTCACGGATACAGAAGGTTACGGTGGCAGAAATATTTCTTCTGGTGCTCCCTAGATGTTTTGGGGGTATGTAGGCTTATATAGGAGGAAGGAGTACGTCGGTGGCTGCCCAAGGGGCCCACGAGACAGGGGCGCGCCCTCTAGGGGGCGGGCGCCCTACCCTCTCGTGGCCGCCTTGGCTGCTTCTTGACTTGCACTCCAAGTCCTCTGGATCACGTTCGTTCCAAAAATCACGCTTCCGAAGGTTTCATTCCGTTTGGACTCCGTTTGATATTCCTTTCCTTCAAAATACTAAAATAGACAAAAAAACAGCAATACGGGCTGGGCCTCCGGTTAGTAGGTTAGTCCCAAAAATGATAATAATGTATAAAATAAAGCCCATAAACATCCAAAACAGGTAATATAATAGCATGGAACAATCAAAAATTATAGATACGTTGGATACGTATCAAGCATCCCCAAGCTTAATTCATGCTCGTCCTCGAGTAGGTAAATAATAAAAACAGAATTTTTGATGTGAAATGCTAGCTAGCATAATTCTCAACGTAATTTTCTTTATTGTAGCATGAATGTTTCAGATCCAAATGATTCAAAATAAAAGCTTATAAAACATAAAAATAATAATGCTTCAAAGCATACTAACAAATAATCATGTCCTATCAAAATAACATAGCCAAAGAATGCTTATCCCTACAAAATCATATAGTTAGGCCATGCTTCATTTTCATTAACAAAATACTCCCATCATGCACAACCCCGATGACGAGCCGAGCAATTGGTTCATACTTTTTAACGCGCTTCAGCTTTTCAACTCTTACGCAATACATGAGCGTAAGCCATGGACATAGCACTATGGTGGTCTACTGTTGTGGTTGTGAGGACAAAAAGTGGGAGAAGATAGTCTCACATCAACTAGGCATATCAATGGGCTATGGAGATGCCCATCAATAGATATCAATGTGAGTGAGTAGGGATTGCCATGCAACAGATGCACTAGAGCTATAAATATATGAAAGCTCAACAAAAGAAACTAAGTGGGTGTGCATCCAACTTGCTTGCTCACGAAGACCTAGGGCATTTTGAGGAAGCCCATCATTGGAATATACAAGCCAAGTTCTATAATGAAAAATTCCCACTAGTATATGAAAGTGACAACATATGAGACTCTCTGTTATGAAGATCACGGTGCTATTTTTGAAGCACAAGTGTGGAAAAAGAGATAGTAGCAATTGTCCCTTCTCTCTTTTTCTCTCATTTTTTTTCTTTTTCTCTTTTCTTCTTCTTTTTTCTTTTTTTCCTTTTTCCTTTTTTCCTTTTCCTTTTTTTCTTTCCCTTTTTCTTTTCTTTTTGGTGGGCTTCTTTGGCCTCTTTTATTTTTATAAAGTCCGAAGTCCCATCCCGACTTCTGGGGGATAGTCTTCATCATCGTTTCCTCACTGGGATAATGCTCTAGTAATGAAGATCATCACACTTTTATGGTTTACAACTCAAGAATTACAACTCAAAGCTAGAACAAAATATGACTCTATATGAATGCCTCCGGCGGTGTACCGGGATATGCAATGACCAAGAGTGACATGTATGAAAATTATGAAGGTGGCCTTGCCACAAATACGATGCCAACTACATGATCATGCAAAGAGCAATATGACAATGATGAAACGTGTCATAATAAACGGAACGGTGGAAAGTTGCATGGCAATATATCTTGGAATGGTTATGGAAATGCCATATAGGTAGGTATGGTGGCTGTTTTGAGGAAGGTAAATAATGGGTTCATGATACCGGCGAAAATTGCGCGGTATAATAGAAGTTAGCTAAGTGGAAGGATGAGTGTGCGTATATCCATGGACTCACATTAGTCATAAAGAACTCATATACTTATTGCAAAAGTCTACTTCGCCCTCGAAGCAAAGTACTACTACGCATGCCCCAAGAGGGATAGATTGGTAGGAAAAATCCATCGCTCGTCCCCGACTGCCACTCATAAGGAATACACTCAAAAGAGCACCTCATGCAACAAATTTGTCACACAACTTTTACCATACGTGCATGCTACGGGACTTGCCAACTTCAAAAAAGTATTTATCAATTTCATAATTATCCACTAGCATGACCCAAACATTACTACCTTTATATCTCAAAACAATTATCAAACATCAAATTGATCATAGCATCCAATTCATTTTCTATGATAGTTTTTATTATACCCAACTTGGATGCTCATCATTCTAGGACCAAATTCATAACCAAAGCAAATACCATGCTGTTCTAACTCTCAAAATAATATAAGTGAAGCATGAGAGACTAGCAATTTCTTTAAAATTAATCCACCGCCATGCTCTAAAAGATATAAGTGAAGCACTAGAGCAAAAACTATTAAGCTCAAAAGATATAAGTGAAGCACATAGAGTATTCTATCAAATCCTAATCAAATAGGCTTCTCCCAAAAGGCGTGTTACATCAAGGATGATTGTGGTGAACTAAAAAGCAAAGACTAATATAATACACGACGCTCCAAGCAAAACACATATCATGTGGTGAATAAAAATATAGCTCCAATTAAAGTTACCAATGAACGAAGACGAAAGAGGGGATGCCTTCCCGGGGCATCCCCAAGCTTAGGATTTTAGCCATTCTTGAATATCTTGGGGTGCCTTGGGCATCCCCAAGCTTAGGCTCTTTGCCACCCTTTATTCCATAGTCCATAAAAGCTTTACCCAAAACTTGAAAACTTCACAACACAAAACTCAATAAGAAATCTTATAAGCTCCGTTAGTGAAAGAAAACAAAACCACCACATAAGGTACTGTAATGAACTCATTATTTATTTATTTTGGTGTTAAACCTACTGTATTCCAAGTTCTCTATGGTTCATACCCTTACATGCTAGCCATAGATGCATCAAAATAAGCAAACAACACACGAAAGGCAGAATCTGTCAAAAACAGAACAGTCTGTAGCAATCTATAACTAACGCAAACTTCTGGAACCTCAAAAATCCTAACAAAATAGGACGTCCTAAAAATTTGTTTATTGATCAGAAGTAAAACGAATCAATGCAAAACCACGTTCCTGTGATTTATTGAATTATTTCTCGTGAGCGCAAAGTTTCTGTTTTTCAGCAAAATCAAATCAACTCATATCATAGGTCATCCTATAGGTTCTACTTGGCACAAACACTAATTAAAAGAAGAAAACACATCTAAACAGAAAGTAGAAACAAAATTTATTACTAAACAGGAACAGAAACAAAGAACACAAAGAAAATTGGGTTTCCTCCCAACTAGCGCTATCGTTTAATGCCCCTAGCTAGGCATAAAAGCGAAGATAGATCTAAGTAGTGCCATCTTTGGCACTTGGTTCATAAGTAGCTCGCATGATAGATTCATAAGGTAATTTGACTTTATTTCTTGGAAAGTGCTCCATGCCTTTCTTTAATGGAAATTGGAATCTAATATTCCCTTCCTTCATATCAATAATCACACCAATCGTTCTAAGGAAAGGTCTACCAAGAATAATAGGGCACGAAAGATTGCAATCTATATCAAGAACGATAAAATCAACGGGCACCAAATTTCTATTTGCAACAATAAGGACATCATTGATCCTTCCAATTGGCTTTTTAATGGTGGAATCCGCAAGATGCAAATTTAAAGAGCAATCATCAAGATCATGGAAACCTAGAATATCACATAAAGTTTTCGGAATTGTGGAAACACTAGCACCCAAATCAAACAAAGCAAAACACTCATAATCTTTAATTCTAATCTTTATAGAAGGTTCCCACTCATCATTAAGTTTTTTAGGTATAGAAACTTCCAAATTAAGTTTTCCATCAAAAGATTGCATCATGGCATCAACGATATGTTTGGTAAAAGCTTTATTTTGACTATGAGCATGTGGAGAATTAACAACGGATTGCAACAAGGAAATATACAACTTTCTAAAGATCAATTATCATAATCAAATTCCTTGAAATCCAAGATAGTGGGATCAATGCTATTTAAAATCATGACCTCCCCAATCCCACTTTTACCAAATTTAGCATCAAGATCTAAAAACTCTGAATTCTTGGGACGCCTTCTAAATAAAGTTGACTCATCTCCAGTCCCATTATTTTCAAGATTCATATTGCAAAACAAAGATCTAATAGGGGACACATCAATAACTTTAAGATCTTCATCATTATTTTCATGGAAACTAGAAGAACACGCTTTTATAAAGCTATCTTTCTTAGCACGCAATCTAGCGGTTCTTTCCTTGCACTCGTCAATGGAAATTCTCATTACTTTGAGAGACTTATTGATATCATGCTTAGGAGGAGAAGATCTAAGTTTAAGAGAATCAACATCAAGCGAAAGTGTATCAACGTTCCTAGCCAAATCATCAACTTTGAGCAATTTTTCTTCAAGCAAAGCATTAAAATTCTTTTGAGAAATCATAAATTCTTTCACACTATTCTCAAAATCAGAGGGAATCTTATTAAAATTACCATAAGAATTATTGTAGGAATTTCCATAATTATTAGACGAATTACTAGGGAACGGTCTAGAATTAAAGTTTCCTCTATAAGCATTGTTTCCAAAACTATTCCTACCAACAAAATTCACATCCATAGATTCATTATTATTCTCAATCAAGGTAGATAAAGACATATCATTGGGATCAATTGAAGAACTCTTAGTAGCAAACAATCTCATAAGCTCATCCATCTTTCCACTCAAAACATTAATTTGTTCTATACCATGCACTTTTTTTACTAGTAGATCGTTCGGTGTGCCATTGAGAATAATTAGCCATAATATTATCAAGAATTTTTGTAGCATCTCCTAAAGTGATTTCCATAAACATGCCTCCGGCGGCCAAATCTAAGAGATTTCTAGAAGCAAAGTTCAAACCAGCATAAAAATTTTATATGATCATCCATAAATTCAAACCATGAGTAGGGCAATTGCGAATCATCAATTTCATTCTTTCCCAAGATTGGGCAACATGCTCATGATCAAGTTGTTTAAAATTCATAATATCGTTCCTAAGAGTGATGATCTTAGCGGGAGGAAAATACTTAGAGATAAAAGCATCTTTGCACTTGTTCCAAGAATCAATACTATTTTTAGGCAAAGACAAAAACCAAACTTTAGCACGATCTCTAAGCGAAAACGGAAATAGCTTCAAGTTAACAATATCATTATCCATATCTTTCTTCTTTTGCATATCACACAAATCAACAAAGTTGTTTGGATGAGTAGCGGCATCTTCACTAGGAAGGTCGGTGAATTGATCTTTCATAACAAGATTCAGCAAAACGGTATTGATTTCACAAGACTCAACATCATTAAGAGGAGAAATCGGAGTACTAAGAAAATCATTATTATTAGTATTCGAGAAATCACACAATTTGGTATTATCTTGCGCCACGGCAACAAGTAATCCAACACACAAGCAAACAAAAAACGGCAAGCGAAAGAGAGGGGAAGAAAACGGCAAACGGAAAAAGAGAGGAGATTGGGGAAGAGAGGGCAAATAAAACGGCAAGGGTGAAGTGGGGGAGAGGAAAACGAGAGGCAAATGGCAAATAATGTAAATGCGAGGGAGATGAGTTTGTGATGGGTACTTGCACTAATAGAAAAGGGGGCAAAGGTCCAGGCCGGGTCAGCCCATTAGTCCCGGTTCAGTCTAGAACCAGGACCCATGGTGGCATTGGACCCGGTTCGTGAGCCCCGGGGGCCGGCCGGGCCATGTGGGCCATTGGTCCCGGTTCGTCTGGACCTTTTGGTCCCGGTTCCACGCATGAACCGGGACCAATGCGCCTCGCCCCTGGCCCATGACCATTAGTCCCGGTTTGTGCCACAAACCGGGACTAAAGGGTTGGTCCTCATTGCGCTCAGAGTTTAGTCCCACCTCGCCAACCGAAGGGCGCTCACACCGGTTTATAAGCTCGTCCCTCTCTGCCTTGTTGAGCTCCTCTCAAAGTGAAAATAGATGCCCCTATACAGGGAATTTGACCTAAATTCATAGTGAATTTCTCTGAAATTCATAGAAATTTATTATGAATTTAGGTTGAATTTTCTCTATAGGCGCATCTATGTTCATTTTTTAGTAAAGTTAATCACAAACTTGTGATTCACACAAATTTCAAAGAATTCGAATTTTAACTATTCAAATTTGAAAACTAATGGCACTAACAGAAAGTTTATAATTTTTCTAAAACTAATGGCACTAACAGAAAGTTTATAATTTTGCTGACCTAAAAGCAAAAAGGATTAAAAAATGAAGCAAAAAACAAAAGAAAATAAATAATGCAGAAAACAAAACAAAAAAACTGGAAACAAAATAAAAATAGCAACAATAAGTATTTTGTTGTAAGTAGAAACAAAATAAAATAAATAAAGCAACAAAGAA
>NC_041389.1:724339999-724342109 GCF_002162155.2 Triticum dicoccoides | reverse complement strand
GCAGAAAACAAAACAAAAAACTAGAAAAAAAATAAAAATAGCAACAATAAGTATTTTGTTGTAAGTAGAAACAAAATAAAATAAATAAAGCAAGAAAGAAAACCAAAAAACAAAAAAATTGTTTTCAAATTTGAAAACTAATGGCACTAACAGAAAGTTTATAATTTTTCTAAAATAAAAGCGAAAAGAATTAAAAATAAAGCAAAAAACAAAAGAAAATAAATAATGCAGAAAACAAAACAAAAAAACTGGAAAAAAATTAAAAATAGCAACAATAAGTAAAGAAAACAAAAAAAACAAAAAAAGTGCCTCCTACTGGGCCCCCAGGACCGGAATACGACTAGAAACCCAACAATGGGCCAGGATTCAGGCCCGTAGTAAGCCTAGTAGGCCCACAGGCACATAGAGACAGATTAGGCCCGAAAGCCTGCTTTAGAGAGGAGCTCGAGAGGGTTGGCGCATCGCACCTTATAAACAGGTGCGACTCTCTCTCAGCTAGCGAGGTGGGACTAAACTCCCACCACCACGCCGTTGTGCAAGGCCCATTGGTCCCGGTTGGTGGCACCAACCGGGACTAAAGGGGTGCATTAGTCCCGGTTGGTGCGACGAACCGGGACCAATGCCCCCCCTTTAGTCCCGGTTGGTGCCACCAACCAGGACCAAAGGTCGCCGCTTCCCGCCCTTTGGTCCCGGTTGTTGGCACCAACCAGGACTAAAGGGGGCATTGGTCCCGGTTGGTGCCATGAACCGGGACCAAAGGCCTAGGTATATAAGTAGCGCTTGCCAAAAATTTCATTCAGTTCCTCATTCTCCCCACCGCCGACGCTGCCCTCTGCCCCGACGCCCTGCTCCTCGTCGTCGTCGCCCGCGCCCGTCGTCGCCGCCCCCATCGTCGCCCGCGCCCGGCGCCGCCCCGACTTCGTCGTCGCCCGCGCCCCGCACCGCCCCGAGCCCGCCGTCCTCGTCGCCGGACTCCAGCCATCGCTGCCGCCCTCGAAGTGAGCCCCCCGCCCCCCTTTCCCATGGTCCCGAGCGCCCCTTGCTCTGCCCCTGCTCCATGGTCGCCGCCGGCCCCGAGGCATTGAAGAGCAGAAGGAGAGAAGGAGAGGAGAGGAGAGGAGAAGCAGAGAAGAGCAGAAGGAGAGGAGAGGCAAAATTTCAGAATTTTTGGAGTGGTTTAGGAAAATTTAGAATATGCTAAATATGTCAAAAATGTTTTTTTTCATAGAAAGTTTTTTGTTTGTATATAGAAAGTTTTTATATATGACTATGGATATATGAGCAATGATGATCCATGGATGTATGCATTGATATATATGAGAAATGATGTTCATAGAATATTTACCAAGTATATATGTATTTTGTTCATAGCATTTTTTTCCATTTATATATGTATGTGGCTATAGATGGATATATATGAGAAATGATGATCCATGGATGATGCATTTTTTTTCCAATGATGATCCATAGATGGATGTATGTATGTATAGATGTATGTATGTGGATACATGAGGGGGGTCGATATACCCCCTCTCCGATAGCATTTCCTTCTTCATATGTTGAGTTAGTTGATTTAGATTAGTGCATTTTAGGTTAGTTGATTTAGGTTAGTGCATTTTAGGTTAGTTGATTTATAATGCATTTTAGGTTAGTTGTTGCTAGTGCATTTTAGGTTAGTAAATTTTAGGTTAGTCTCTATTTCTTCTTCTTCGAGCATTTTTGTGCACTTTAGGTTAGTAAATTTTTTCTGTTGTAATTTAGTTCGATGAATGTTTTCTGTTAAAACTCGTATTAAGTTTGTTCGAGAATGTTTCATCGGGGGGAGGGAGTAAAAACTCATCAGACATGAGGGGAGGAGTGCCCCTCCGGTTCCTAACTCTCTCGGGAATTCAACATTAGGGGGGGGGTCGATACCCCCTCCCCGATAACTTCAACATGAGGGGGGGGGTCGATATACCCCCTCCCCGATAACATTTTTTCCATGTATAAGCAACACTTGGGAAATATGTCAAAAATGTTTTTTTGTTCATAGAAAGTTTTTTGTTCATATATAGAAAGTTTTTATATATGACAATGGATATATGTACGTATGTCATGTCGATATAAACTC
>NC_041389.1:724308293-724339679 GCF_002162155.2 Triticum dicoccoides | reverse complement strand
CCCCATCCCCGATAATATTATTTTCCAATGTACGTATGTCGTCGTTGTCGATATAAACCCCTCCCGATAACTTCAACACGTGGGGGGGGGTCGATATACCCCCTCCCGATAACTTCAACACGTGGGGGGGGGTCGATATACCCCCTCCCCGATAACATTATTTTCCCGTGTATGTATCTCGTCGTTGTCGATATTACCCCCTTTAAGCGTTGTCGAGGCCAACCCAAACCCTAGAGAAGCAGCGTCGAGGTCACTAATTAATATGATTCCTTACTGTGATTAGCTAGCTAGTTCTACGTTTGCCACTAATATATCCATATCTGTCATGTTTGAATAATAATTGCCATGTTGTAAATATTTGTATAAACTATGGACACCCCCCGAGACGAAGCAACAGAAGCGATGTTGGGGGAGATAATCGCACATGGAAGTGATGCCGTCTTATCGTTTCTGAACGACACCGATGGTCTAGAAGGACAGGGTGAAGAAGCAGGCTATTATGATGGCTCCTTTGACCCAATGTCGGTGCAAGAAGGAGACCATGAGGACGGCTCCGGTGACCCAATGACGGTGCAAGAAGGAGACCGTGATGACGGCTCCGGTGATCGAACCGAGTCTGGCCAGGTATATATATTAGTTAAGCCTGTGCTGACTAGCTAATTGATGCATTTATTGTTTTGGTATATGTACACATATTAATTAACTCTCATCTTTCTTCTTTTTTCTAGCCCTCCGGATCGAGCACAACTTCGGTAAGGAGACGAGGCCCGAAGAAAAAGTTGAGCTCAGATGAAAGGTTTGAGATCACAGCAATCGCGCGCGAGGGCGAACCGATTGAACCCATCCGGACAAAGAACACATTTGCTCCTCAGTGCGGGGTTCTTGTAAGGGACAAGATCCCGATCAGCATCCACCAATGGTATAAGCCTTAGGAGGAAGACCCTGAGGTGTCTTATGTCAATGATATGCAGAAAGATGATCTTTGGACTGAGCTGAAGGCAAATTTCACCCTACCGCCAGAGGTGGATCCGGAGAAGCTAGTTATAGATCAATTAATCAAGTCTTGTGCTCTTAAGAAGATGGCAGGCCTATTCAAGAGGTGGAGGAAAGAGCTGAAAAAGTTTGTCGACAAAGAAGAGACACCAGAATTCATTGGCAAATATGAGAAGATCAGAGATCACTGGCCCGCATTTGTGGCCCACAAGACATCGGAAAAGAGTAAGAAGATGTCGGCGACAAACAAGCAAAATCCTGCGAAGAAGAAGTTTCACCATCGCACGGGGTCAGGTGGCTACCTCAAAGCCCGACCTAAGTGGTCCAAGGCTGAGAATGATCTGCTTGATAAAGGGATCGAACCAGAGACAATGAACTGGCTAGACCATTGCCGGACTTGGTTCTTCGGGGCTGGCGGAACCTTGGACCCTGTATCAGGGAAGTGCCGTTGGACGGAGGAGCAACTGAAAATACCAGTCAACAGGCTTCGGCACTATATCGATGCAGCGCAGCAAGGGACGTTCGTTCCAAACAGGTAGAAGCACGAGCTCACAATGGCCCTCGAGAATCCTGAGCACCCTGGATGGACACGAGGCACGCCAGGCTCCATTTCGTGGAAGGTTGGTTTTCCGGACGCAGGCGGTTACAAATGTAATGAGAGGAGGAAGAAAGTGGAGCATAGCCAACTGCAGGCGCTGCACGCAAGGGTACAAGGGCTAGAGGAACGAGAAGCAGATCGCAGCAAACGACCTGCCGAAGCTTCCCCCGAAGCTACCCCGCCATCTCAGCGGAGAAGCAGCGTGGCTTCCACCGAGCTGCTTCAGCCGGAGCATGTCTTGACGACTCCTACTAGCTACCCCGTGGATTTTATCATGGAGTCTCAAAATTGCCACCTTATGACGCAATGGCAGAACTTAAAAGTCAAGGCGGTTGTCAGCCAAGTTCGACCTTCTGAACCCGGCGCAACTTTTCACTATCGTCCAATTCCAGAAGGATATGCTAGGGTGACGGTGGACGAAATAACGGAGGGATTTGAGAACCTCGAGCTTGACCACCCTACCGGTGAAGGGGAGTTGAGGGAGTCCCGGACTAGGGGGTGTCCGGATAGCCGGACTATCGTCATGGCCGGACTCCAAGACTATGAAGATACAAGGTTGAAGACTTCGTCCCATGTCCGGATGGGACTTTCCTTGGCGTGGAAGGCAAGCTTGGCGATACGGATATGTAACCATAACCTATCCGGTGTCTATATAAATCGGAGGGTTTTAGTCCATAGGACAACAACTTCAACATCAACGATCATACCATAGGCTAGCTTCTAGGGTTTAGCCTCCTTGATCTCGTGGTAGATCTACTCTTGTACTACCCATATCATCAATATTAATCAAGCAGGAGTAGGGTTTTACCTCCATCGAGAGGGCCCGAACCTGGGTAAAAACATTGTGTCCATTGTCTCCTGTTACCATCCGCCTAGACGCACAGTTCGGGACCCCCTACCCGAGATCCGCCGGTTTTGACACCGACATTGGTGCTTTCATTGCGAGTTCCTCTGTGCCGTCGCCGTCAGGTGGGATGCCTCGCATCGTCTTTAAAGACGACACCTTCGCCAAAGAAGCCTTGGCCACTGGTCAGACTCTTCGGCTTGGCGGTTTTCTCATGACCGCTAGTTCGGCCTCCGCGCCGACGATGACCTCTCGAGTCATCAAATCCAATCTTCATCTTAGTTCGGAGCTGGCCGAACAGTTATATCCGATTGAGCTCTCCTCCATAAACGAGCTCTTGGGTCGCATCGCCGCCCTGGGAGTCGCCACAGATTACGACCGGATCGGGCCTAAAACCGATCTAAGAGAGATCAACTCTCCCCAGGCTACCCATCATGTTACTGTGATAGAGGAGCAATGCGGCGATTCTTCTCCTACCTTAAGGACTAGTTACGTCCGGATTCCCGATCCCTCCATACCGGATTCCTGCGGAGGGACGGACGTTGATCAAGCCCTGACCCTAAAGTCAGGCGGCGGGCTGGACTCATTGGATTGCACTCAAAAATCCAAAATTCCGAGTTCGGAAACTTCTCGGCCCTTGAGCCCTGAATTGGACGGGGTTCCGGATTTAGTGCCACCCGCCCACCCAAACATTCGCGATCTCTCTCGAATTCGCCAAGAGCCAGCTGAAACAGTACATCATTACTGGGCCAGATTCCTCCTGGTTATGAACAGGATAAAGGACTGTCGAGAGGAGGACGCAATCCCAATTTTTTGCAATAATTGCACGGACAAGGGAATCCTAAACGCCATAAGCCGTCGCGAAATCATGCGCTTTGCTGACTTGGTGACCATAGTACAAAAATATTGTGCAATGGAGAGCGCCTGGAAAACCGAAAGTTAATTTTGGGGTAATCCGGCCTTGAATACATCCCTAGTCCGGAACAAAAGGGTGCATCATTATCAAGCACCGGGATTGAATACCAAAAAACCAAAACCCCCTAAAGGGTACGGAACCGTACTGGAGGGTTGGCTAAACGGACCCTGCAAAATTCATAGCACAGAGGGCGCCGCTCCAACTCATAGCCTTCGAGCATGTTGGATACTACGGCAGGTGGCCAAAAGTGGCGAAGAGCTTCTAGCTTCAGAATCCCAGCCCAGCAACACCAGTACGGTCTTAACAGTCTTCGAGACTTTCGCATCAAATAACATGCGAAAACGATAACTCCGCAACCTTGCCGAAGTCTACCAAGTAGCAACAATGAATCCATGGAGTAACACGGCTATTACCTTCAATGCCAGTGATGAACCTAAATTCCGAACTGCCCGGGTACCAGCCGCATTGGTTCTCAGCTCGATAGTAGACGGCTTTCGCCTCACTAAGGTACTCATGGATGGCGGCAGCGGACTAAACCTCATCTATGAGGAAACTCTCCGAAAGATGGAAATAGACTGGAGCCGCATTGAGCGAAGCAGCACAACCTTTAGAGGAATAATCCCCAGCCGGGAAGTATGCTGCACAGGAAAAATCACGCTGCATGTAGTGTTCGGCTCGCCGGACAATTACAGGTCCGAGAAGGTCACATTTCAAGTGGCCCTATTCAACAGCAGATATCATGCGATACTAAGACGAGAGGCATTCACAATTTTCCAAGCTATACCCCATTACGGGGACATGAAGCTTAAAATGCCCCCTCCGAACGGAATCATCACTCTCGCTAGTGATCCGAGCATAGCGCTCCGCGCCGAAAATAAGACAGCCGCACTAGCCCTCGAGGCACTATCCGAAGCCCTAGCGGCCGAGGAACTCACTGCGATGCGCTCCACGGTGAATAGGGACGATGTGATACTTGATAAAAGATCCAAGTCCACTTCTTTTAAACCAGCGGATGAAAGAGTCAAATTCCAAGTCCACCCAACGGACCCTGCAAAGACGGCCTCCATCGGGGCACAATTAAACGCTGATGTAGACGCCGCACTACGAAAATTTCTACAAGAAAACTGGGACATCTTTGCCTGGCACCCTTCAGATATGCCAGGAATCCCACGTCAGCTGGCCGAGCACAGCCTAAATATCCTAAAAGGATTCAAGCCAGTCAAACAGGCTCTTTGGCGCTTTTCCGAACCCAAGAGACAGGCCATGGGAGAGGAGCTAGCCAAACTTTTGGAGGCCGGATTCATCAAAGATATAAAAAATCCGGACTGGCTAGCGAACCTGGTGATGGTACCAAAGAAGGATAAATCTTGGCGCCTATGTGTTGATTTCAAAGACCTCAATAAGGCTTGCCCAAAGGATCCCTTCCCCCTCCCGCGAATTGATCAAATCATTGACGCCACAGCAGGACACGACTCATTGTCCTTCCTCGACGCGTACTCTGGCTACCACCAAATCAAGATGGCAGAGCCAGACCAAGCTGCAACAGCATTCATCACTCCATACGGCCCGTTCTGCTTCAACACAATGCCCTTTGGGCTCAAAAACGCCGGCGCAACATATCAGCGCATGATTCAGACATGTCTGGCCAACCAGATCGGCAAAACGGTGGAAGCATATGTAGACGACGTGGTCGTCAAAACCAAACACGTCGAAACTCTAGTAGACGATTTGAGGCTCACATTCGACAATCTTCGAAAATATGACATCAAGCTCAATCCGGAAAAATGCGTCTTCGGCGTTCCAGCCGGAAAGCTCCTGGGCTTCATTGTGTCCGGTAGAGGAATTGAAGCAAACCCAGCCAAGATTCGAGCCCTGTCACAATTGGATATTCCAAAAGACCTCAAACAAATACAAAAATTGATGGGATGTGTAGCGGCTCTAAGCCGCTTTATCTCCCGTTTAGGAGAAAAGGCATTACCTCTTTACCGCCTCCTCCGCCGCACCGAACACTTGGAGTGGACGGATGCCGCCACGGCCGGACTCGAAGAAATAAAGGCCATTCTGGCAACAAATCTGGTCCTGGCTGCGCCCAACGCGGGCGAACCAATGCTATTATATATCGCCACAACACATCAAGTTGTCAGCGCGGTGCTCGTCGTCGAATGAGAAACGGACGGACACCGGTTCCCTGTTCAAAAACCGGTCTATTATGTGTCCACTGTCCTCACTCCATGCAAGTCCCGGTACCCACACTATCAAAAGATAGCATATGCGGTGTTCATGGCATCCCGGAAGCTACGACACTACTTTCAAGAGTGTTCGATAACGGTAGCCTCCGAAGTACCTCTTAACGACATTATAAACAACCACGGCGCGACTGGACGGATTGCTAAATGGGCCATAGAGCTCCTCCCATTCGACATAACTTATAAGTCGCGACGAGCTATTATGTCGCAGGTTTTGGCCGACTTCGTGGCCGAATGGACTGAAGCCGAACTCCTTAAAGAGTACGGCGCATACTCCAATTGGATCATGCATTTTGACGGCTCCAAAATGTTGGCTGGCCTGGGGGCTGGCGTCGTCCTGACGTCCCCAACCGGGGACACAGTCCAATACATCCTTCAGATAATGTATACGGACTCCAACAACGCAGCCGAATACGAGGCCCTTCTGCACGGCCTCCAGATGGCAGTATCCATGGGCATTCAACGCCTAGAGGTGCGCGGGGATTCAAACCTCGCAATATCTCAAATAAATGGAGACTTTGACGCCAAAGATCCGAAAATGGCAGCATACCGCAATGCGGTCCTAAAAATGTCAGCACGGTTCGAAGGGCTAGAATTTCATCATATAGCCCGGGATAACAACCAGGCAGCGGATATATTAGCACGCATCAGCGCAAAGCGCGATGCCGTCCCACCCAATATCTTGTTGGAACGGCTGTTCAAGCCATCCGTACTATGGGAAGGGGAATCCGGCAATAATAATCCGGACCCAACCGCACCGCCCGATGCCGAACACTCTGACACAACCGGAGGCTCTGCCCCCGAGATAATACCCTCTGCTCACGAAATAATGGCGGTTATCGCCCCGTGGACGGAACCATTCCTAGCCTACCTAACTAGGCAGGAACTCCCCGAAGACCAAAATGAGCCCCGCTGCATAGTACGGCGTTCTAAAGCCTATAAAAGCACTACCGGAGTCCTTCAAAGGTGTATCTCCGAAGAGGAAGGGCGAACCCTCCTGGCTGAAATTCATGCCAGACTGGGTGGGCACCACGCCGCAGCCCGGGCCCTTGTAGGCAAGGCCTTCTGCACAGGATTTTATTGGCCGACGGCCCGGGCAGATGCGCAGGACTTAGTCCAACGATGCGTCGGTTGCCAGCTTTTTGCTAACCAAAGTCACATGCCACCCACCGCCCTTAGGACTATACCCATCACCTGGCCGTTCGCGGTCTGGGGGCTTGACATGGTTGGAACCCTCAAGGGAGGAACCCGCAAGCAGAAATACCTATTGGTCATGGTAGATAAATTCACCAAATGGATAGAGGCCAAGCCTGTTAAAATGGCCGAATCCGGACCAGTGATAGACTTCATCTCAGGGGTAGTACACTGTTACGGCGTTCCCCACAGTATCATCACTGATAATGGCACCAATTTCATAGCTGATGAGGTCAAACTATGGTGCAAAAACATGGGCATCAAGCTCGATTACGCCTCAGTCTATCACCCTCAAACTAATGGTCAAGTCGAACGAGCAAACGGTCTAATCATGAGCGGCATTAAACCCAGACTAGTGCGGTCCCTCAAGGAATCTAACACGCACTAGGTTGAGGAGCTCGACTCCGTACTCTGGGGGCTGCGGACCTCGCCAAATCGCACTACTGGATTCACACCATTTTTTATGGTGTACGGCGCAGAGGCAGTCTTGCCCTGCGACATAATTCATGACTCACCTCGAGTGCGCATGTATGAAGAAAGAGAAGCTGAACTCGATCGGCAGGACAGTTTGGACGCATTGGAGGAGAAGCGCGACGTGGCAAAAGCTCGTTCCGCATTCTATCAACAGCAGGCTCGAAGATATCAAAACAGGGAAGTACGGGCCAAAGCTTATAACATTGGCGAACTAGTTCTACGCCTGCCGGACAAGAAAAAGGACAAACTAAAGCCCAAATGGGAAGGTCCCTTTCATCATCGACCAGGTCCTGACCGGCGGAGCATACCGTCTACGAAACGCATCGGATAACCGACTTGAGCCGAACCCATGGAACGCAGCCCGTCTACGAAGATTCTACGCCTAAGTGCCGGACTTCAGGTTCGTCTCCTTCCTCCGTCCGCATTCTTTATTTTTGTTTTTTGCTGTCTTTTATTTCTCTCCTTCTTCCTTCTTCTTCTTGTAGCCTTTAGAGGCTCGTTTGCGCTTTTTTCCGCACTCATTATACCTGGGGGCTTCTTTAAACAGAAGCTTATTTATACGGGCTTCATGCCCAGCACATGTGTTAAACTTCCGCATGTACCTTTCATTCGCCATTATATGCATCGATATGACTTAAGTTTTGGCCAAGCTGGGTTGCCTGGCTCCTGTGCTTACCCCTACGTTCCCGATTGTTCGGCTAGGTGGTAAAGGGAGCACCTCTGCGATTGTTACTGCCGGGTCAGCCGGATGTGTACCTTAGACTGGGTGAAGCCTAAAGCTAGCGTTCTTAAGGGAATATTCGGTCGGTGAATTGAAAGATGATTTTTTAACTTTTTACCCATCTGCCCCCAGATGATTTTTTGCTTTCATAGCAGCTTTGGCATGCACTTTAGGGCATGCACCCCAGCGAAAGGAACCCTTAACGGAACTATTCTCCCTGGAAGATGCTTCTTACTACCCATGTAATATCGCATAACTAGTTGGACACTTGTCTGATACAGCAACAATGACCCCTACGCCTTGTCTCCATGCATACCACGGTTCTTATATAACCACGAGGGTATTCGGACACACTCCGGACTATTGGGTCCGGAGGTTGAAGCGAAAAGGTCCACTACGACAAACGATCTACAATCCGGCTAGAAGACATTTCTTTAATGTCATATTTTTACATTTTCAATTCGACTCATTGTATTCCTCCTCAATGCCATCTAATAGGCTATCTAATTTACAATCTTGCTGGGAATACTTGGCGGCCAATTCTACCTGGCCGTACACTAAGCTTACAGGGATCTCCATCCCATCCGGCCCCACAGGTCCGACCTCGGCCATGTGGTTTGGGTCAGCCTTCATGTACCGTGTCTTCACCATGGCCCAGGCCTCCCTGGCGCCTTGATAGCAGGCCGATATCTTCCATAGGCGGAAGCGCCGCCGTGCCCCTTGAAGCCGCTCCACCAGCTCCCCCATGCCTTCGGGCAGGGAGATTGATGGCCACAAGGCTTGACCGATGCCCTTCATCACTTGCCGGACTTGTTCGTGCAGCTGACACAATTCGGGAAGGAGATCACCCGAAGAATTGGGCATCTCCTCCTCAGGACGACCTGTGAGCAAACCTACATACATGTTTATGTTAGTCGCCTTCCTCGCCGAACTCTTTCAAAGTTCGCTCAAGCACTTACTGAAAATGCCGCGACGAAGTCGTCGATTCTCCTTCACGGAGTCAGATAACTGGGCACAAAAATCCTTCAGTTCCTCACCCAGCTTGGTGTTGGCGTCTTGGAGATTATTCTTCTCCCGCCGCACCCTTGTAAGCATGCTCTCGCCAGCCTTTAACTGGGGCAAGAGTTGTTGCTTGTCCGGATCCAGTCCGGTGCCATTTGCAATGTTTTTGTCAGCTTTACACACATGCCGCACTTCCCAAATTATTTATCTTTTGAAGCATATATTACCAGCGGGGGTCTCAGTAGCTCCCCCTGCAGCGGCTAGTGCGGCCTCAAGTTGGGCTTTGCACTCTTTGAGCTCCCGGGACAGTCGGGTATTCTTTTTTGTAAGATCATGCATAACAAATGATCCTTAAATTAGTTATTCTAACTATTTTAAGTCTCGGGGGCTACTGGCATATATAACTGTCAAAATTACTTACCCGTATGTCCTTCACATACTGCTCTGGCTAGTCCATCTTGAGCGGCACGGAGGCGCGCATCTCCCGACTCAAAAGCATTCAAGGCCTCCGTGGAGAAACACGCGTCACGAAGAATTGTCCGGCGGCGCCTGTGGTTCAAGGCGCTCTCCACCTCGGAGTTGGTGGCAGACAACCTGTCGGCATCCTTTGTCAGAGGAACATCCGACGCACGTCTCGTGCTCGCCTCAGCCTCTGGACCCGGCTTTGAAGCCTGTCCGGTGAAGGCTCGATCGGCAACCTCTCCGGATTCAGTCCGGCGAGCGCTCTTTTTCCTGAAAAGGATATCGGCGATTAGTTTGCCTTCCAGGAATCAATCCTGGGTGTACGGTGACTTGCCATATCGTTGCGGTGGAGTTTCGATCTGGACCGCACTTCTTTTTAACCTGCGGGGCCGCACTGCCCTTTGTTGGGCAGCCGCCGCAGGCTCGGCTTCCTGCCTCGAAGGTACCCCCTGTGAAACACCATTGGTATACGGTGATCAAAAATAAAGCATGGAGGGGTCGTTATCAGGATTTTGGGACCTCGGTCTCCTTTACCTGTGAGGCTGGAAATATTCCGGGGTAATCCGCCGTAATGGCAACCAACGCGTTATCGACGCTAAGTTGGTAGAATACCCCATCGATCAACTCCACCTTTATATCCGGATCCTCTTCGGAGGTCAGATCGAGGGACCATTCCGGATCCTTGGGTTGTGGAGGCGGGCTGTGTATCTTCTCCACAGTTCGGCGCAGGTCCTGCGCAAAAACAAAACCATGAAATGAGATATTTAACTATGGGAACATGGATCGGACAGACCGCAAAGATGCTTGCTTACCCAACTTCGAGGATTACTCGAAGAAAACTCATTCAGTGGGTTGAGACGGAGGAAGTCCTCCTCCTCTGCTTTGTACATGGCAGACAAGGTCTTCACCAGTTCGGTGACCGATTCCGGCCCTTTGCGGCCATGACGGGTGGCGTCGTCCTCCCTGTTGAAGTCCCACATGGGGTGGCCTCTGTATTGAAGCGGCTGCACTCCCCTCATAATGCAGATTGCCATGACCCCTGGCATGGTCAATCCGGCATGAGCCAGTAACCTTATTCGGCTCATCAAATAACGGACGTCCTGGTCATCTTCTCTCCGGAGGCTCCGAGGGCGCCAGCTTAGGCGCTTCTTCAGAGGAGCGTTGTTGAACTCCGGAAGGCCGATCCGAACAGGATCCGGCAGCGGGACATCCTCCATGTAAAACCACTCCGAAGGCCAGTCTTCGGATGCCTTCTTTGGGGTCCGGACAGGTATCCGGTCCCGGTGATGCGCCATAGCTCGGCTCCGCCCACTTGATATATTGACCCCTCATGAGAACGGGGCACTAGGCAGAATATTCTCTTCCACAATCCAAAGTGAGCCTCAACGCCCAAGAATAGTTCGCAGAGGGCCACAAAACCCGCGATGTGCAGGATGGAGGCAGGAGTAAGATGGTGCAATTGGAGGCCGTAGAACTCCAAGAGCCCCCGGAGAAACGGATGGATGGGAAATCCGAGGCCTCTTACTAGATAAGAGATGAAGCACACCCGCTCTCCTTTAGAGGGATTGGGGACGCTCTCCGCTTGCTTTCCGCCCTTGTAGGTGGCAAGTCCGGCTCGAACTGGAACCAAGAAGGCTGGGGGGAGAAATCCCTTGGTTTGGAGTATAACTAGCTCGTTATGCGGGACTGAGCATCTTTCCCAATTTCCTGGCTGAGGGCTGGGAGCGCGAGAAGAGGAGCCGCGTCGACTGTCCATGATGGAATGGACTTGGGTCAGAGGCGCTCCGATGAAGGCTTGCAAAGGGGGAGATGGTGTGACTCAGATCTAGATCCTTGCCCCTTTTATGGGCGGCTCATTTGCGCGGCTAGGGGGTAATTGTAAAAATACCCTGGCTGTTCGCATTCATTCAAACACGTGGAAGATTGCCATTATTGGGCGCAGAAGCTGAAGAGCGCAGCATTTATCAGAAGCCGGACACTATTTGACAAGTATACGAAATTTGGAGAAGAACCCGCCTCGCAATGCCGAAGACAATCAACGCGCCGGACTCGTCGTCATTGAAGCCTGGTTCGGGGGCTACTGAGGGAGTCCCGGACTAGGGGGTGTCCGGATAGCCGGACTATCGTCCGGCCGGACATCAAGACTATGAAGATACAAGGTTGAAGACTTCGTCCCGTGTCCGGATGGGACTTTCCTTGGCGTGGAAGGCAAGCTTGGCGATACGGATATGTAGATCTCCTACCATTGTAACCGACTCTGTGTAACCCTAACCCATCCGGTGTCTATATAAACCGGAGGGTTTTAGTCCGTAGGACAACAACTTCAACATCAACAATCATACCATAGGCTAGCTTCTAGGGTTTAGCCTCCTTGATCTCGTGGTAGATCTACTCTTGTACTACCCATATCATCAATATTAATCAAGCAGGAGTAGGGTTTTACCTCCATCGAGAGGGCCCGAACCTGGGTAAAAACATTGTGTCCCTTGTCTCCTGTTACCATCCGCCTAGACGCACAGTTTGGGACCCCCTACCCGAGATCCACCAGTTTTGACACCGACAGGAGCCTCGGCTGGGTTCTGCTCAGAAGACTCCATGCCTATGGCGGAAGGAGTTCATCAAGCTTCCAAACTGGACGCCTCCTCCTCCTCTTCCGACGAGTCAGGGCACTCCGCCTCCTCCACCGCCTCATCCTCCGGCGAGTGACGATCAAGGAACTCGGTCTCCTTCTCCGGCGCGTGGCGGCACTCCGCCTCCTTCTCCGCCTGCGCTGGCGCGCCCAAGCAGCCAGCAGCCTCCTCCTTCTCCGCCTCGCCAGCAAGGGCGGAAGAGACCCGCCGCCGCCCTGGCTGCTCCGGCGCGTCGTAGTCCTTCTCCTCCGCCTCGTAAGCAAGCACGAAAGAAAACAGACGCCGCAGTCGCTCCGTCTGCTCCGGCGTCTAGCAGTACAACCAGAAGTGGCAGGAGGCAATACAGATACGGTCCTTCTCTCAAGCCTCTAGAGAAGTTACCGTACGAGAGGACTGAGGAGGAAAATGCGAAGATCATGCAGACCGAAGTGAAGGACTTCTTTGAAGGGTTGAAAGCAAAGAGACTATCGATGCCCTGAGGAAACCACCAAAGTTTCCGCCGAAAAACAACTATGAGCGCATTACTGCAAAGACGTATCTCGAAGCTAACCGGTCGGGAAGTACTGTCAGTGACAAAAGGTTAAAAGAACGAGCAGCTGGGAAAAAAATTGCAGAGCTTGGCGAACAAGCAAAGCAATCCTGCCCCCCGCTCAATGTGTCTAGCGACATCGTCGCTAATGCTCTGGGTCGGTGCCAGGTTATAACAATCTTGGAGATTACCTGCCTGATGATGTACATTTTGATTTCTTGGAGGTGGACGAACACAGATACGAGTACGGGAAGCCTCTCATCAAAGATGAAAAATCTCTAACAACGATGATGCGAAGATTCCATAATTGGTACATGAAAACCTGCAGAGAGTCTGGGGGGACGAATACTTTGTATCTGAGAATTAAAGAGGAGCTCCGGGACTGCCGAAGGAGCTATGATATACATACCCGAAAGTAAGTACTACTAGCTAGCTATCTAGTTGCGCGCATCTCGCGTTGATTCTATAGCTATACTTTCATCAATGCCATTTATAATGCTTCATTATCAGTTTGATTGACCTCTATTTCTCGTAAAGTGCTTGTGGCAGAAAGAAGGGAATAATTTCTATGGATATTACGTGTGCGAGTTCATCTACAACGCGACTTTGAAAAATAAGCGGGGCTACTCTAAAAGACAATATGGAGTGCGTAAGCAATAATATTCACAATTTCATTTTATTACACCATCATTTCTGTTGAGTTTCATTCATATATGTATTAACCCCCTTCTTCAAATTAGACGTGGCAGATGCGGAATGAACTCCTAGAACGAGATCGCATGAAAGCAATTCAAGAGGAATTGGCGGGATTCTTTCTTGACCACGTCATCAATAAAGCCGGAGAATACCATGTGGAAGTTGATTTCAAATGCTAGGGGATTGTAAGAGATCTTACATATTGTATATGTATGTAGCCAGTAGCGTCGGATAGATAATACGAAAACTTGTTGTTCGACCAATCTCTTGGAGAAGGAGAGGTCGATCGATCACTTCTCTCGGTATGCATGACGAACTTCTGTACTTAATGGTTCCCTTCATTTTCTTACTAGCTAGCGTGTCGAGGGCCTCTCTATGTACAGTACTTAGCGTCGACCAAGCACGGACATAAGAGAGGACACTTCTCTCTATTAATTAGCTAGCTAACACAATATATGAAACACCAAAATTAACCCCCCAAAACCCCCAACCCCCCCCCCTTTCAAAAAAACAAAAACCCCAGCCACTGAAATGCTGACGCGTGGATGCCTTTTGGTCCCGGTTGGTGCCACCAACCGGGACCAAAGGCCCTCCTACCTGGGCTCGGCGCACCGGCCACGTGGAGGCCCATCTGTCCCGGTTCGTGTTAGAACCGGGACTAAAGGTCTAGGGCATTATTAACGACCCTTTAGTCCCGGTTCAAGAACCGGGACAAAAGGCCCTCACCAACCGGGACTAATAGGGGTTTTTCTACTAGTGTTGGTATGTCTTGACTTGAGCGAAGACCTCCCCGGCAACGGCGCCAGAAATCCTTCTTGCTACGTCTTGAGCTTGCATTGGTTTTTCTTGAAGAGGAAAGGGTGATGCAGCAATAGTAGTGTAAGTATTTCCCTCAGTTTTTGAGAACCAAGGTATCAATCCAGTAGGAGGCTCCTCAACAAGTCCCACGAACCTACACAAACAAACAAAGAACTCGCAACCAACCAATAAAGGGGTTGTCAATCCCTTCACGGCCACTTGCGAAAGTGAGATCTGATAGATATAATATGATAAGATAAATAGATTTTTGGTATTTTATAATATAGATGCAGAAAATAAAGATGCAAATGAAAGTAGATTGGAAGCAAATATGATAAGAGATAGACCCGGGAGCCATAGGTTTCACTAGAGGCTTCTCTCAAGAGCATAAGTATTATGGTGGGTGAACAAATTACTGTCGAGCAATTGATAGAAAAGCGAATAATTATAACGTTATCTAGGCATGATCATGTATATAGGCATCACGTCCGCAACAAGTAGACCGACTCCTGCCTGCATCTACTACTATTACTCCACACATCGACCGCTATCCAGCATGCATCTAGAGTATGAAGTTCATAAGAACAGAGTAACGCATTAAGCAAGATGACATGATGTAGAGGGATAAACTCAAGCAATATGATATAAACCCCATCTTTTTATCCTCGATGGCAACAATACAATACGTGTCTTGCAACCCTTTCTGTCACTGGGTAAGAACACCGCAAGATTGAACCCAAAGCTAAGCACTTCTCCCATGGCAAGATAGATCAATCTAGTAGGCCAAACCAAACAGATAATTCGAAGAGACTTGCAAAGATAACTCAATCATATAAAAGAATTCAGAGAAGATTCAATTATTATCCAAAGATAAACTTGATCATAAACCCACAATTCATTGAATCTCGACAAACACACCGCAAAAAGAGATTACATCGAATAGATCTGCACAAGAGGGGGGGAGAACATTGTATTGAGATCCAAAATGAGAGAAGAAGCCATCTAGCTAATAACTATGGACCCGAAGGTCTGTGGTAAACTACTCACAACTCATCGGAAGGGCTATGGTGTTGATGTAGAAGCCTTCCGTGGTGGAATCCCCCTCCGGCAGAACGCCGGCGACGGCTCCAAGATGGGATCTCGCGGATACAGAAGATTACGGTGGCGGAAATATTTCTTTGGGTGCTCCCTGGATGTTTTTGGGGTATGTAGGCTTATATAGGAGGAAGGAGTACATCGGTGGCCGCCCGAGGGGCCCATGAGACAAGGGGGCGCGCCCTATAGGGGGGGCGCCCTACCCTCTCGTGGCCGCCTCGGCTGCTTCTTGACTTGCACTCCAAGTCCTCTGGATCACGTTCATTCCAAAAAGCACGCTTCCGAAGGTTTCATTCCGCTTGGACTCCGTTTGATATTCCTTTCCTTCGAAATACTGAAATAGACAAAAAAACAGCAATACGGGCTGGGCCTCCGGTTGGTAGGTTAGTCCCAAAAATGATAATAATGTATAAAATAAAGCCCATAAACATCCAAAACAGGAAATATAATAGCATGGAACAATCAAAAATTATAGATACGTTGGAGACGTATCATCCATCCAATTCAAATCTTTCCTCACTTGTTGCAACAGCTCCGCATAGCTAGGACTACTATCAAACACCATGTCAAGCTCATCCTGGTCCAGTTCAATATTGCCTTTCAAGAAGGCGTCTTTGTCCCCATGATGAACAAACACACATGTTCTTCCCATCAGTATAAGCATTCAAACAACACAACGTAACATTGCTTCCATGAGTACTAATCCAAGGATTAACAAGGAATACAAACCCTAAAATATATATCAAACAACAACCCTAACCCTAACCCTAACCATAACCCTAGCCCTAAACCTAACCCTAGCATCAACATAAGAACACCCATAGGAATAACCCTAACATACTAACAAAGCCTAATCATAGGAAATTGGCAAACAAACATCTCACATCTCCATGCAAATCTCTAGATCCAAACAAAACTAGGGTTTCCCCAAACTAGCAACAAATGAGCAAATTGATAACATTACTTGGACCAAAACAAGGGGATCGGAGAAGATTACCTTGAGGGAGGGTTTGACTTCGAAATCCACGGACAAATTCGCCAAATTTGCAAGATTTGGGAGAGGATTTGAGAGGGGGAGAGAGTGGGAGAGGGGGCAAAGCTCGGGTTGGTGTGTGGGGTGGGGGGAGGGGGGAAGGGGGGGCAGCCGAGTGGCTGGATAAGTCACAGTGCGAGTAAAATGCAAGCGCGGTCCTAATTCTTTCCCAAAAGTGTCGATTGAGTCCCAATTCTTTTAAAATGCACATCTGGGTCCTAATTATTTCTAAGTTGTTCACCCGAGGTCCTATTTTTGTCTGACCTCCGCTGAGCAGCTCGCGTGACGCTTTGACCGCCGCCACATCGACACCCTGGCCCAGACGGGAGATTTCTGGCGGCTGGTAGTTGGCCTTTTTTTATAATTCGGCCCCTAGAGCTTCTGGTTTTCTCAATCCCCCGTCCCTAGGTCTATTGCTCTCTCTCTCTCTCTCTCTCTCTCTCTCTCTCTCTCTCTCTCTCTCTCCTCCCCCTCTCTGCGACCGTCACCGTTGCCACCATGTCTGACGCCGCTAGCTCTTCAGCCGTGAAGCGCCATGGGAAGAAGGTTGTCGGGGGTTGGGTGCAACATATGCCAAGGGATGGCTTATCATGGTGGGGGCGAGTAGAACGTCGCCAGTGCCTGGAAACGGGATGAGGCGAAGACATGCACGCCGGCGGATCTTACCCAGCTTCAGGGCTCTCCGTGGAGATAACACCCCTACTGCTGCTCTGCGGGGTCTCCGCATGATCACTATGGCAAAGTGGGTACAAGGTTGCTCCTTGAGCTGTTTCCTGGAGGTAGGAGAAGGCAAGGCTAGCTCCCTCCTTCCTATATGATCTGGTCTAGTGATAAAAGATGGATCACCCTGTGCATGGGTGCCCTGGTGGCTTATATAGGCCTACCCCTCAGGGGTACAATGGTAATACGGCTGGGCGCGGGTCCCAGCCGTCTGTCTCTCAGGTCGCCGTCTTCTCCGCTGACTTCTGGGTCCACCGACTGGTGGGCCGCGCCGACGGGCCCGACAGGCCTTGTCCGCCGCGGGCGGGTCTTGACGGCTGCGGATTACTGTAGTCGTGCTTCTAATGACGCTGGCTTGGTCATGGGGTCATGGCAACAGTGCCGCCGCCTGACGGGCGATCACTGTCGCCATTCACCGTCTTGTCTGGTTAATGGCGTGTGGGGCCCGTGGGAGGGGCTAGCCGACTCCTGGGGGCCGACTCCCAACGGGTCCATCTTGTGGCACTCTCGCCGTCTTCTATATCCGTGCTGACAGGTGGGACCCGCCGTCTCTGGTGCGTACACACAGGCCGTCGTGGGCACAGGGCGCCGCCCACGGGGGCTGATGTCAGGACTGGCATGGCAACAGTAGCGCGCCGGATGGAGATCTCCGTTGGTACGGCGCACTGTGGCCATGCCTGCCCTTCGCAAACGGGGTAGGTATGGGCCGCGCGGTGGCCATACCCCGTCCCGTCCATTGTTGCGAAGGCAGGAGGTGGTTGGAGTCGCGGGCCGACTCCCCATAGTCGGCTTCTCTGGAAGCCGCCAGTTAGGAGTCGGCTTATCTCGAAGTCGTCCCTGGGACTCGGCCGTGAGGGGCAGTCGGCGGCCTTGCCGCCGACTCTCAAAAGGCGGCTCTTCATCTTGGGGTCTTGAGGGGCGCAGCCTGTCCCGATGTCTTGAAAGGTTCAGGGGCTCGGGTTAGCCTACACGTGGCCCATTTCTCCGACAGTAGTCCCCGAAGCTGGTGAGGCGCCGAGGGTAACATGTCGAGGAGCCTCAACAGTTTCATCTTTCCGGTGGTGGAATCTGGGCCTTGCTCGCCGTCCTCATCTAGGCCGACTAGCTGGAGCCGGACTCGCAGAAGGCCGTCTTGCCCCTTAAAGAGTTTGAAAGTCGTAGCGGGATCCAGGCAGCATGCCTGATAAGCTTCCAGGCAACTGCCCATTGCGGACCCGTCGCGTGGCGCCACGCGGCGGGGTCAGTCTGCCCACCCACGCGCGCGACGGGACAGGTCGTCAGGCGGGACCCGCCACTACCACGCCTCGGCGCGCGAACGGATCCGTTGCGGCCGTGCGGACGGTTGGGGTTCCCACGTCGTAACTGCACGCAGTAACTTCGTGTGGTAAATCGTGGGGGGCGTGGGGTCCTGGGCGCAGTTAATCCCACGTCCGCCCCATCGGCTTCTCAGCCCATGAGCCTATAAGTAGGTGGGAGGAGGGGGGCGGCGAAGCACGCGCGCCCATCTTCCCTACTCCCTTCGCTTCCTCTTGCTTCTTCTTTCTCTCGCCGCCGCCGCGCCGAACCACGCCATGCCCGCAGCGATGAGCTCTTCCTCCGCCGCCGCACCTCCTGCCGTGCGCTCTGGCGTGTGGGACGGCTCCGAGGTGGACGACGACCACATCGAGTTCCTTCGCAAAACACGCCATCTCCCCGGCAAGCACCTAGTGCGGGCCCGCGCCGTGCCGGCGAGGGAAGTATCGCCGGCGCCGGAGGACGGCGAGCGGGTCATATTCCGCTCGCACCTCATGTGCGGCCTAGGGCTGCCGGCGAGCGGCTTCCTCCGCTCCTTCTTGGAGTTCCACGGGCTCCAGCCGCACCACCTTACCCCAAACACGGTGGTGCTGCTGGCTGCCTTCGCCACCTTGTGCGAAGGCTTCCTCGGTGTTCTCCCCACCATCGAGCTATGGGGGGAGTTCTTCCAGTCCAAGCTCGGCACGCACGTCGCCGTCGTGCCGGCCCAGTGCGGCGCCTTCATCGCGATGCGGAGATCGGTGGCCGACAACCCGTTTCCCGCCATCTCGCTGATTAAGTCGGTGAACATGTGGCAGCGGTCGTATTTTTATGTGAAGAACATCGCTCCAGAAGGCGACTGGGTCAATCTGCCGCCTTACGAAGCCGGCGCACCGGCTGAGAGGCTCCCCAACTGGTCCCACCGGGCCAGGACGCTGACTCCCGCTGGTGACGCCGCTGTCGCGCGACTCCGAGTGCTGACGCGGTCGGAGGGTTTGACCGGGGCCGACCTGCTGGCCGCCTTCGTGGCGCGTCGGGTCCTCCCGCTCCAAGGCCGACCTCATCTGATCTGTCAGATGAGCGGCCACTGGGACCCAAGACGGATGTGCTCCAAGGACATGCCCCACGCGGAGGTGGCGGACATGGTGAACTATATCGCGAACTGCAATCTCATGGTGGATTGGCGGTTCGGCAAGGAGCCGTACTCACGCGCCAACCCCCCGCATGTTGTAAGTCGTCTCTCTTCTTCTTCTGTCTTCTTTTTTAGCCGAATCTGACTTCTAATCTTATTTGTTTTTTCGAGTCAGAACCCCCTCATCCAGCCTTCAGCCGGCACCACGGGACCAGCCCGTGAGTTCGTCCCCGACCGCGCAGAGAGCGACGTCGACGACCCTGACTTGGGGGCGGCGGCGATGAAGGCCAACGCCGAAGGAGGAGGAGGAGGAGGAGGAGGAGGCGGCTTCAGGCCCTCGGCCACTTTTGCTGACTGGCTTGATGACGACGCCGAGGGGGAAGTTGCCCCGTGCCACCAGTCAAAGGTCGGCCAGCCAAGCGCGAGCTCCTCCGCCGGCTTGGATGGTCAAGGCGGCGTGAAGAAGCGTCGGGCCGGGCCGAGCTTGCTTGGCGGCCGGTCGAAGAAGTTCAAGGGGCGGCCGCCGCGACCAAACGGGCGGCCATCCTAGACGCCGAGGCGACGAGCGCCGCGCCCGTTGGGTGGGTACGAGGAGGCGGCACAGGCCCGCTGAACCAGGCGCTTCTGGACGTTCAGGCGAAGCTGCGAGCCGAGGGCGACGCCATTCAGAACTGCACCAAGGCGCATCTGGCCTCGCGAGCAGCCGTCCGGGTATGCTTTCTTCTTTTGACTTTGTTTTTCTTGTTCTTCTCTGTGGGGGCGCGCCAGCGCACCCACTGGGTGTAGTCCCCGAGTTTCGGGCCGGCTGCTGAGCAGGCGGCTCGGAACTCCATCTGGTGAGTTCCAAATATTTACCTTTGTCTAAAATACTTATCACAGGAGTATCACAACCTCCGCGTCACTGCCTTCAACCGCAATCTTGGGGCGCTGGGCAAGCGGACTGCCGACTTGTCGGAGAGTCAGAGTGAGTCCTCCTTCTTCGCGGGGGCGCGCTGGCGCACCCGCGGGCTGTAGTCCCCGAGATTCGGGCCGACTGCTGAGCAGTCGGGCCGGATCTTCCCGGCGACCTTCTTTGTTGACGAATTAATGTCCTCTTTCTTTTTATTCTTCAGAGGCCAACGCCGCTCTTCAGCAGCAGCTGGGCGAAGTCAACACCGCCTTGCGTGCCAATGGGGAGGAGTGCAGCAAGCTCGTCGTAGAGCGCGACCTGCTGGCTGCAGTGCTGGTGGAGCAAAGGGAGCTGCTTAAGAAGGCGCAAGACGAGGCGGAGAAGAAAGAGACTGCTCTCCTGGCTGAGTTCGAAAGCGAGCGCTCCTCCTGGACCGACAAGGAGGCACTGCTGACCTTCGGCTTCCATGAGATCGAGGACATCGTCGACGGTGAGTTTCTTTATTTTCTTTCTTTGAGCCGCTGACTATGGGTCAGGCTGTCTCCTGATTTTTTGACTTGCTTCTTTTTCGTCTTGGCAGACTTCTTCCCTGGCCACACGCAGGCGGCCAATCAAGCTATCGAGGCTGATCGCGAGGCGCGGAGGGCAACTGGTGCGGAGATTGCCGCCAACGCCCCCCGGACCCTTGATGAGCAGCTTCTGAGCATCGAGGCTCGTCCGCGGCTGGCCCATCGGATGCTGCGCCGGCTTCAACGTGTTGGCGCCCAGGCGATTGCTGCCTTGTGGCCAGACATGCTGGTTCTGTGCACTCCCAGTCGGACTGCCGACTGGCTGGAGGTCGCGGCTGGCCGTCTTCAGGCTTGGAAGGGTTCCTCGGCCCGGGCTGGAGCGCGCCGGGCCTTGGAATTCGTCAAGGCGTGGTATCCAGGACTGGACCTGGACCGGCTGGCCACATTCCGGTCAGAGGCCCAGGCGGAGCTGATAGCTGTGGAAGACGCCCTCGCCAAGCGTGCGGCGGCGATCGCCGACTACACAGACACCAGCATCTTCGTCCCTGAGCGGGCTGAAGACGGCGGGGAGGCACCACCGGAGTGGTTCGGGATGAACCCGGATTACGACGAGGACTCGGCGGAGGTGATCGGCTCCAGCGCCGAGGAGGAAGGCGAGGCGGAGGACGGAGTTGAGACGGAGGCGCCAGAAGACGGAGCAGGCGACCAGCCTCAGCTCGACCGCGCCTCCAGCAACGAGCCGCGCCCGACCGAGCCAGCTGCTGCCGGAGACGATCAAGCCGAGACTGCCCAGCCGGCCGCCCCGGCGCCTGACACCGCTGTCTCTTCCGGCCCTCCGAACCTGTCTGCCGCTTCCTAGGCTGCCGTCTTGCCTTTATTTTATCTGCTTTAGTAGTCTTTGAAGAACTTGTTAATTCGCACAATTCCACCCGCGGGGTGTATTTTGAACTTCTGCTTGAAGATTCGGCCAAGGGCCTAAGTTATGTAAATATTTATCCGAATTCTATCTTTCCTTGCTCATTGCTCCTTTGGCTTTTTCCTTTGTCGCCTTCCCTTAGTCGCCGCCTTGTCAGTCGGACAACCGTTCTGCGGACTGCCACTGGATCAAATGCTTGGCTACTTTTGGGAAGGCAAGTACTTGGCCATTTTTTAGAGTCTTTTTAACAAGTTAGATAGAAAGCGGCAAGCCGACTACTCAAGAGTCGGCTTTGCGAAGAGAGGCTGGAAGCCGGCTTAAGCTATGTTTATGCTTTGAGTCCTTAGCCATTTTTCATGTGGGCGCCCATTCTTCCTTACTCCTGCCCACCAAATAGTCGCTCTGCAAGCTACGGCTTCTGACAGGAGACGGCTTAGGTACCACACACTACTTGTCCGACTGCAGGAAGCATTCCATAGCGCGAGGCGGCGAGTCCCCGGGCCGACTAGTCGAACCCGGTGCCAAGCGGCATAACAAAGAGTAGCATACTCGAAGGCATAATTCTTATCATATATATAACAAAAAAGGGCAGTCCCCGAGCTCGTCTCGGGGGCCCCGAAGTCTTGGTACTTTAATACAAAGGGTAGCGTGGTACATACTGCATCAACTGTAAAATCTTCGGAGAAGATTTGCATTCCATGGCCGTTCCATCTCTTTGCCGGAGTCGTCCCTCTTGCGTGCTCGGGGCTTCTGAGCGTCGATCAGGTAGTAGGAGTCGTTGCCCAGCACTTTGCTGATAATGAAGGGGCCTTCCCAAGGCGCCGACAGCTTGTGCTGGCCGGCTGTTCGCTGGATCAGTCGGAGCACAAGGTCGCCCTCTTGGAAAGATCTCGGCCTGACCTTCCTGTTGTAGTATCGGCGCAGGCTCTGCTGGTAGATGCTGGACCGGCTGAGTGCCAACAGCCGGCCCTCTTCCAGCAGATCGACACCGTCTTGACGTGCTTCTTCTGCTTCCTCCTCGGTGTACATGGCGACTCGCGGGGAGTCAAACTCTATGTCCGTTGGGATGACGGCTTCAGCACCGTAGACGAGGAAGAAAGGTGTGAAGCCGGTTGACTTGTTTGGAGTTGTGCGCAGACTCCAGAGGACGGCTGGCAACTCATCAAGCCAACAGCCGGCCGAACGCTTCAGTGGTTCGACTAGTCGAGGCTTGATGCCAGACAGGATGAAGCCGTTTGCTCGCTCCACCTGGCCGTTTGACTGCGGATGGGCGACGGATGCTAAGTCCAGTCGGATGCCCTGTGTTGTGCAGAAACGGGCCAAGGCGCCTTTGGCAAAATTTGTGCCATTGTCGGTGATGATGCTGTGTGGTATGCCGTACCGTATTGTGATGTCGGAGATGAAAGTCACCGCAGTCGGACCATTCAACTTCTTGATGGGCTTTACTTCTATCCACTTGGTGAACTTGTCCACCGCGACAAGTAAGTGAGTTAGGCCGCCTCGTGCTGTTTTGAATGGTCCCACCATGTCCAGGCCCCAAACAGCAAAGGGCCAGGCGATGGGGATAGTCTTGAGTGCGGAAGCCGGCTGATGCGGCTTGGAGCGGAACTTCTGGCACCCTTTGCATTTTTGGACTAATTCCTTGGCCTCTTCTAGGGCAGTTGGCCAGAAGAAACCGTGTCGAAAGGCTTTGGCGACGAGTGCTCTTGAGGCCGCATGGTGGCCGCACTCACCTTGATGGATGTCTTTGAGAATTGCTTGGCCTTGCTCTGGCTCGACGCAACGCTGGTAGACACCAGTGACGCTGCGCCTGACCAGCTCTCTGTTGACTATGGTGTAGGCTACCGCTCAGCGTTGTACTTGCCGAGCCAAGATTTCATCGGTTGGCAGCTCTTTGCTCACTAGGAACTTGAGGATGGGCTGGGCCCATGAGGGTGCTGCTATTTCTTCAACTGCCAGCACTGCGACTTGGACGAGCGGGGCTGGGCTGGGAGGCGGCGGGCTGGAGTCCACAGCTGCTTGCTGGATTTATGAAGTCCCCTGACCGACTGGTGCAGTCCCCGGGCCGAGCTCTGGAGTCTTCGGACTAGTCGCCACAGTCCCCGGGCCGGGTTCTGAAGTCCCCGGGCCGGCTTCGACTGCGGCGTTCTTGGAGCCATCTGTAAGAATTCTTGTGCCATCTGCTGGGGCTCTTGAGTCGGATCCGACTTCTTCGGGGGGAGCCGGCACAAAGATGGAGTCTGATTCTGGTGAAGGCTTGACAGACGGCTTGAGGAGGCGCTGAAGGGCGACGCCGGATGGTATTGCTTGGCGGGTGGAGCCGATTCGTGCCTGGGTGTCTGCTTGGTTGTTGTCATTTCTTGGCACTTGAAGGAACTCGCACCCCTCGAAATATCCGCTGAGTTGCTGTACAAGGAAACGGTAACTCGCCATGTTTGCATCTTTGGCGTCCCAATCGCCAGATGACTGCTGGACCACCAAATCGGAGTCGCCATAACACAGGATCCGGCGAATGCCAAGTTCTTTGGCAAGCCGGAGCTCGTGAATGAGCGCCTCGTATTCGGCGACGTTGTTGGAGGCGGCGAAATGGATCTGCAGCGCATATTTGAGCTTGTCGCCTTTGGGGGAAGTGAGGACAACGCCGGCTCCCAAGCCGGTGCGCATCTTGGAGCCATCGAAATGCATCCGCCAATGGATGGAGTCGGGCGCTGGCAGCAGGTACTGGGTCTCGGCCCAGTCGACGAGGAACTCGGCCAGTGCTTGCGACTTGATGGCGGTGCGGGGCTGGTAGTAGATGGTGTAGGGAGCCAGCTCTATGGCCCATTTGGCCACTCGGCCAGAAGCATCTCGGCTTCCGATGATCTCGGCTAGTGGGGCTGTGCAAACCACAGTGATTGGATGCTCTTGAAAGTAAGACTTCAACTTCTTGGCGGCGAAGTGCACGCCGTAGCACATCTTCTAGTAGTGGGGGTAGTTTTGCTTGGAGGTCGACAGTACTTCGCTCAGGTAATATACCGGTGTCTGGACAGGTAGCGCCTTGCCTTCCTCCTTGCGTTCAACTACAATGACTGTGCTGACTACCCGGCTGGTGGCGGCAATGTACAGGAGCATGGGCTCTTTAGGAGTCGGGGCCGCCAGCACAGGGGGAGTAGTCAACATTTTCTTCAACTGGAGAAAAGCTTCGTCCGCCTTGTGGTTCCATTCGAAAAAGGTGGTCTTCTTCATGAGCTGGTATAAAGGGAGAGCTTTCTCGCCCAGCTGACTGATGAACCGGCTGATGGACGCCAAGCAGCCGGTGAACTTTTGCACATCTAGCAGTCGGCTAGGTACCTCCATCCTCTCGATGGCCTTGATCTTTACAGGGTTGCACTCTATGCCGCGTTCAGAGACCAGGAAGCCAAGGAGTTGGCCACCTGGTACTCCGAAGACGCACTTCTCAGGGTTGAGCTTGATCTAGAATCGGCGCAGGTTCTCAAAGGATTCCTTGAGGTCTTCCAGCAGTGTTCCACGCTTTTCCGTTTTCACCACCACATCGTCCACGTAGACGTGGGTGTTTCTGCCGAGTTGCTTGAGGAGGCACTTCTGCATGCAACGCTGAAAGGTGGCGCCGGCATTCCTCAAGCCGAACGTCATGGTCAGGTAGCAGAAGGCTCCAAATGGCGTGATGAAGGCGGTCTTTAGTCTGTCAGCCGGGTTCAGCTTGATCTAGTGATATCCTGAATATGCATCTAAGAAGCTCAACAGCTCGCATCCGGCTGTGGAGTCTATCACATGATCAATTCTCGGCAGAGCGAATGGATCCTTGGGCAAGCTTTGTTGAGGCTTGTGTAGTCAATACACATCCGCCACTGCTTGTTCTTCTTCAGCACCAGGACCGGGTTTGCTAACCATTCCGGAAAAAACACTTCCATAATGAAGCCGGCGGCTAGGAGTCGGGCTATCTCTTCTCCAACAACTCTTCTCTTCTCTTCTGACAGGCGGTGCAAGGGCTGCCTGACGGGCTTCACATCAGATCGGACATGTAACTTGTGCTCGGCAAATTCCGTCGGTACACCCGGCATGTCTTTAGGGGACCATGCGAAGATGTCCCGATTCTCACGGAGGAAATCGACGAGCTCGCCTTCCTATTTGCTGTCAAGGTTTGCACCTATGACATCGTACCTCTCTGGGTGCTCCGGGTCCAAGGGTATCTTCCTCGTTTCTTTAGTCGGCTTGAACGATCCCTCAGCTTCCGACTCCTTGGGGTTGGGCGATATCTCGGGCTGCTTGCCGGCCATCGCCACAACCCGATCAAGAAGCCGCTTCTCAGCTGCGATTACCAAGGACTCGGCTAGCCGACTGCTTTCAGCCGCGCAAGCGGACGACTTTCTGTAGTCGCCGGCTATGGTCAGAATCCCCTTGGAACTCGGCATCTTCATCTTGAGGTAGGCGTAGTGGGGGACTGCCATGAACTTGGCCAAAGCAGGTCGGCCAAGCAACGCATGGTACGGACTTTTGAGGTCCACCACTTCAAACCAAATTGGCTCTCGGCGGAAATGATCTTTGTCTCCAAAGAGGACGTCTATCAGGATCTTGCCGATTGGCGAGCAGGAAAGGCCAGGAACGATGCCGTGAAACACAGTCCGGCTGTTCTAAAGCTGTCTTTGCTTGATTCCCAACTTCTTCATGGTACCCTTGTACAGGATGTTGATGCTGCTGCCTCCGTCTATCAGCACTCGCGAGAAGCGAGCGGCTCGTCTATCTGTGGCAAGGGTGGCACCTAAGACCAGGGCGTAGGAGCCCGGACTCGGCATCACCTCTGGGCGATCAGCTCTGCTCCAACTAATAGGCTTCTCGGACCAGTGCATGAACTCTGGAGTGTCTGATGCTATTGCATTCACTTCTTGCTGCTGCAGCCGCCTGCTGCGTCGATCGTCAGCCACACTGGTGAACACCACATAGGCTCCATGCTCTTCTGGGTAATCATCTTGCACTGCGCCGACTGGCCTGACAGCCGGCTGCTGGGGCGGCGGTGGATGCGGCGGCCCAGCAGGCGGGGAAGGCATGAGGCCGTCTCCCTTGGCGATCCTGGTGAGCCAGTGGCATTTCCGGGTGGTATGGTTTGACAGCTTCGTGCCACTGTGGAATTTGCAGGGACCATCTAGAGTCTGCTCGTAAGAGAAGGCCGGCAACCAGTTGGACTTGCCGCCTTTCTGTCGCTTGGTCGGAGGCTGCCCCTCCGGCTGCTGGTCTTCAACTGTTGCAACCTGCCGGCTGCTGGAAGCCGGCTTTGGGGCCTTGCGCTTGTGATCATTCTGTGGTTGTCGCCGACTGGCATCTCCAGCCGGAGTTCTGGGAGCTTGAGGGGCCACTTTGCCGGTCGCACTAACTTGAATCTCCGCCTTCATGGAGGAGTCGGCTGTGGCGTACTTGTCTGCTATGATCAGCAGTTCGTCGAGGGTCTCCGGCTCGTCGCAGAGGAGCTTGTGCTTGAGGAGGGTGCCTTCTTTGCACCCGGCAGTGAAGTACTCGATAGCCTGCACCTCGTGCACGCCCTCGCAGGAGTTCCGAAGCTCGGCCCAGCGCGTGAGGTAGTCGCGAGTTGACTCGTCGGGGCCTTGCACGCACAAGGAAAGCTGGCGAGGCTTGGGAGGTCGCTTGTATGTGCTTGTGAAGTTGCGGACGAAGGCTTCGGTGAAGTCGACTCAGCTGTTGATGCTGCGGGGCTTCAGGCTGTTCAACCATTTCTGGGTCGTGCCCTGGAGCATGAGCGGAACATACTTTACGGCAACACGCTTGTTGCCGTTCGCTATGTTGACGGCCGTGGAGTAGTCAACCAGCCAGTCTTCCGGCTTCATGGTGCCGGTGTACTTGGGCGTATCTCGGGGGAGCGTGAACTCTTTGGGAAAAGGCTCGTCTTCTTCTTCCAGCGCCAGGGATCGGTGGAGTCGGTCGATCCGGTGGCGGGCGTCATTTTCTCCGACTCCCTCTCGGCGGCCAAGGCGGTCGCCGAGAGTCTGATGCTGGACGGGTGGCAGGGAGACTCGCCTTTCTTTGCGAGGAGGACGAAATAGTCGTCCCTCCGCTCCACTGCTCTTGGGCGGCCGTCTTGGTCGCGCTCGATGGTGATGCGAGTCCGACTGTGGCTGACAGCCGGATCCTTGTCTTTTCTTCCGCGGACACCGCCAGTTGGCGTCCGAGACATCGCGCCTTGATCTCGGCGGGGAGGCGGGTCGTCGTTTTGTCGTTGCGGCGCCTCTGTGCGGCAGCCGGCTTCATTCTGCGCGGCAGCCGCGTCGAGGAGCTGCTGGACTCGCTCCGTCATCAGGCGGCACTCTTCACCCTCGAAGTTGTCTAGCTCGTCCGCCGCCGCCTGGGCGGCGTGGATGTTCTCTGCAGGCGTGGCGTATACAGGGCGATTGGCCCCGAACAGGTTGGCGATGGCCACGCCGCGCTGCTGGACCGCGCCTAGGCGGCTAGGCCCAGTTGGGGCCGGCGAGCCGCCCACAGCGCGATCCATCTCACGCTGGTAGGCTTCTGACAAGCGTCTCATGCTTGCCAGCTTCTTGGCGCCTTCGACGAGCTGAAGGCGGCGCGCCTCCAGCGTCTCGGCATCAGCGTCTTCCGGAATAGGCGCGGTTAGGTCTTGCAGAGCCGCGTCGAGTGGGTCATGAGCTCGTTCATCGGGATGCTCGCCATGACTGATGACGAGCACCTCTGTGACGGTGCTTCCGCCGCTCTCCGCGCGAGGGAGCGGCTCGTCGTAGACCACCATGTTGGTGGGGAACGCGTCGAGCGACGCGGTGTCGAAGTCGACCAGCATTGGGTCGGTGGAGCCTACGGACTCCAAGTCCACGGCAGGCTCACCGGCGACGTGGAGTTGGTCAAGGAGGCCCGCGAGGAGGCTCTCGGGGCCACCCGCGCCTGCGTCGGATGCAGGCTCGTCGGAGGGGGGAACCTCGCCGACAAGTTCGGCGAGGCAGCTCGCTGCGCAGGCGATCTCAGCGCTGTGCAGCGCATCGGCGCAGACTCCGTCTGGCGTGCCGGGCTGGCTGCGCTCGCCAGGGAGAAAAAGGGTTCCCGTCCAGAGCAGGTCTCCGGACGACGGTGCACCTGGCCCCACGGTGGGCGCCAAATGTCGGGGGTTGGGTGCGACATATGCCAAGGGATGGCTTATCATGGTGGGGGCGAGTAGAACGTCGCCGGTGCCTGGAAACGGGATGAGGCGAAGACATGCACGCCGGCGGATCTTACGCAGCTTCAGGGCTCTCCGTGGAGATAACACCCCTACTGCTGCTCTGCGGGGTCTCCGCATGATCACTATGGCAAAGTGGGTACAAGGTTGCTCCTTGAGCTGTTTCCTGGAGGTAAGAGAAGGCAAGGCTAGCTCCCTCCTTCCTATATGATCTGGTCTAGTGCTAAAAGATGGATCACCCTGTGCATGGGTGCCCTGGGGGCTTATATAGGCCTACCCCTCAGGGGTACAATGGTAATACGGCTGGGCGCGGGTCCTAGCCGTCTGTCTCTCAAGCCGCCGTCTTCTCCGCTGACTTCTGGGGTCCGCCGACTGGTGGGCCCCGCCGACGGGCCCGACAGACCTTGTCCGCCGCGGGCGGGTCTTGCCGGCTGCGGATTACTGTAGTCGTGCTTCTAATGATGCTGGCTTGGTCATGGGGTCATGGCAACAGTGTCGCCGCCTGATGGGCGATCACTGTCGCCATTTCCTGTCTTGTCTGGTTAATGGCGTGTGGGGCCTGTGGGAGGGGCTAGCCGACTCCCAACGGGTCCGTCTTGTGGCACTCTCACCGTCTTCTGTATCCCTGCTGACAGGTGGGACCCGCCGTCTTTGGGTCATACAGACAGGCCGTCGTGGGCACAGGGCGCCGCCCACGGGGGCTGATGTCAGGGCTGGCATGGCAACAGTACCGCGCCGGATGGAGATCTCCGTTGGTACGGCGCACTATGGCCATGCCTGCCCTTCGCAAACGGGGTAGGTATGGGCCGCTCGGTGGCCATACCCCGTCCCGTCCATCGTTGCGAAGGCAGGAGGTGGTTGGAGTCGCGGGCCGACTCCTCATAGTCGGCTTCTCTGGAAGCCGCCAGTTAGGAGTCGGCTTATCTCAAAGTCGTCCCTGGGACTCGGCCGTGAGGAGCAGTCGGCGGCCTTGCCGCCGACTCTCAAAAGGCGGCTCTTCATCTTGGGGTCTTCAGGGGCGCAGCCTGCCCCGATGTCTTGAAAGGTTCAGGGGCTCGGGTTAGCCTACCCGTGGCCCATTACTCCGACAAAGGTCGTCCAAGCGTCGCCCTTGGAGAGCGCCAGAGTATGCCCAAAATATCCCCCAGTGGGCGTGCCGATGCCAGAAAAGAGGAGGTTGTTGGCATCGTCGATGGGGAAGCCCATGCCAATGTATGTCGGGGAGTGGAGGGGCTAGGAGAGATTGATTCGCTCGTAAGGCCTAGTGGGATTGGCGGGGGCGAGGCCGCCCGGTGAGGAGGAAGAGGAGGTAGAGTTGCCAGTGTTGGTGGCGGAGTGGGAGGAGGATGTTGATTTGCCGGTGTTTGTGGCAGAGTTGGAGCAGGAGGAGGTCGATCTGCCAGTTGCTGAGTCGGGGAGAAGGTGGAGCTGGCGACGGCGATGTTGGCGGAGTCGTCGGTCGATGGGGTAGTGTTGGAGTCGGAGATGATCTGGACAAACCGGTGCTACCCGGAGAGGATGGCGGGGTGGTCGGGGTACTGGTAGAAGAACTTGTCGTCGACGTCCTCCTCCATGAGCATGCGCTTGATGAAGTCGAGGTCGAGGTCGTCGGAGGGGACGCTCTAACGGAGGTGGAAGAGACGCTTGGACAACCTTCTTCCCGCGACCCTTCACGGCTAAAGAGCTAGCGGCGGCGACGGTGACAGTCGTAGAGAGGGAGAGGAGAGAACAAGCAATAGACCTAGGGACAGGGGAATGAGAAAACCAGAAGCTCCAGGGGCCGAATTGCAAAAAAAATCAGCTGTCAGTCGCGGGAAATCTCCCGCCTGGGCCCGGGTGTTGACGTGGCGGTGGTCAAAGCGCCACGCGAGCTGGTTAGCGGCGGTCAGACGAAAATAGGACCTCGGGTGAACAACTTAGAAAGAATTAGAACCCAGATGTGCATTTTGAAAGAATTGGGACCCAACCGACACTTTCGGAGAAAGAATTAGGACCGCACTTGCATTTTACTCTCACAGTGCAGCGCCCGAGCGCCAGGCGCTGCACTTTAAATGTGTGGCGCCTAGCTCGGAGGCGCTGCACTGCTGGGTGCGGGCCCATGGGCTGCCACGATGGACAGGTGTGCAACGCCCCAGAGGTAGGCGCTGCACCGTAGGGTGTGGCGCCTGCGTGGCGGGCGCTACATAAAAAGTCATCGGCGTGAAATAGTTTCACGGGCAATTCATTCTATGATTTGATTTCATTCCAAGGTTAAAATTGTCAAATTTGCCCCAGCTGGGAACACGTAGTATGTACGTAGGTGGTGTAGCCGGGCCGTGGTGACGTCACTCAGATCACATGCATGGTTCCAGGTGGAGAGGGGGACCGCTACGTCATCTTGATCGATGCCGACCAGATCGATTCACGCTTCAGCTACCCACCTAGCATGCGTACATATACGTACATTTCAGTGTACAGTCCGTATAGTATGCCCGTCCATATGAGTTCCTATTATTGTGTGTATGTGTACCTGTCTCCTTCGTCCGTCAGCGTACGCACAGTCC